>NW_026992688.1:0-38540 GCF_028769735.1 Zonotrichia leucophrys gambelii
TTTTTCAGCCATTAGATAGTCCAAGGCCAATCTGCTCTGATAGACTGTTACTAGCAGGTGCATGCTTTGTTGGGTAGCTGTTTTGTTCCAACTGACCTCAATTACCTTTTGCAGTCTTATCAAATGATTTAATGTATAGTTTGGAGTTCTATATTCCCTGGATCTGTTTTGAGCCCAAACAGCTGGATCATAAAAGTTTATGATCCTTTCTGTGTGCCATTCATTTTCACTCCATTTATAGCTGCCCCTTATCAAAAGGTTTAGGTTTGCCTTGTTATTGCCCATGGCTTTATCAAGTGGGGCTTTCTCTAGTGGATTTCCCTTGGACCAGGGCAGGGTGCAGGAGGAGGGTTGGATAACTCCTAACCTACAGGTCCCTTTCCATCTCCGGGTAACTGACTGTACACTCACTGTCCACAAATCCAATATAGCCCATCAGGGGCCTTCCATGTTCTACTTATATTGTCTGGTTGATTCCAATTGGGATCTGTATTTTCTATGGAATGGTAAGGGCCAGCTACAGAACTATTATACCAGCACAGATTAATTTGACTGTCCCACTTGCAATCGTTTCTCTTTGTTGTTCTCCAATACCCATTGGTTTTGTTTGGCCACCAGGTCATAGTTCTATTATCTGAATTTACAATTAAGGTAGATTCACAGGGGGTATGTCCCACCTCTTTGGTATAGTTCTTTCCTTCTCAAGTTATACCAACTGCTCCAATTACCTGGTGACTTAAAGTCCACCCTTCAGGCCATTTTATTTTCTCAGAAATTTGGGTGTAATTCCCTTTTTAAAGGTGTTCTGGAGCTAGACCTTCACCCCTCCATAGCCATCTTTCAACCATTTGAGTTCCCCCACAAATCCAACCTTGATAAATCCAACTCGGTTGTGATTTTTTGCATTAAGTCTACAAAAAGATTTCTACCTGAGATTGGCAAATCCCAGTTGCTATTTTGCTGCCTTCATTGGCTATACCACACCCTTGGATTTTCCCCTTTCTTCTTACCTTGCTGGTTTTGTTCTGAATTTCCCCACTCTTCTCTTTTTGGGAAACAAAGGAATTCTCCCTCTGTGGGGCAGTCTGGGCTGGAAGGCGTCCATTGGCCCAATCCTAGATTAACTCCCACCCCCAATAGGCTCAGCCATTTCTGTGGCAAGTTTGTAAACTTGTCTGGTTGTAACATTCAGCATCAACAGAGTGATGTACTGCAAAAACAGTCATTGAATTGTGGCTGTCCCCTATGAGTTGGTAGCATTTATTGCAGGGGTTGCAGATGCACAGGGTACCAGGATCCATGTCAGGAGCAGCTACCTCAGGAGTCTGGACTCTCCACCTCTCTCAAGGCCCCTTGGGCTGCAGCCAAGGGCTGAGATTGTCTTCTTGGGAGCAGAGTTTGTGTCCTGGAACCTCATTGCTGGTACCATTTCTGCTCAGCCAATTACCACTATTGCCCATTGGATACAATGATTATAGCACAGGATACTATTTCTGTGTGCACCCCTCAATACAATGATTATAGCACAGGATACCATTTCTGTGTAGCCCACCTGGGTGCAAGGATGATGGCACAGGATCCTTACAGTCTGGAGGCACAGTGCTATCACTTTCCCTGGGTTAATTGACAGTTCTTTTTTTATTAAATAAAAAGGGCTTCGGAGATGTGCCAACCACAGGTAATGTTTTAACACTCTTTTCTATAAAACAAATACTAAAACTATTTAGTTAAGCAATAAAAAAAAATTGTTACAAGATCTAACTTACTGGTTGCTTTTTACTCTGACATTGGGGATAATTACTAAATCATCTTTTCCACCAGTAAACACACCTGCAATGCCCATCTGTAGCAGAAACAAATCTATGGTGTGACTCATAAATTTCCTTCCCCCAACAGCTCTTGGTGATAACACAAAAATCTGTTACACAATGGCACACTCACTCTCTTGTGTGTTCATAGGCTATTACAGCTAAAACTCATTGGTCTCTGTCTTCTATTATTTGAACAGCTGCATGAAAGGTTCTATCTCTATTACTTAAAGGTGTTCCTATAAAATCACTGAAAAGGCATGCTACAGTAAGCTGGTCATGTAAGCGATTTAAGCAGGTTAAACAAAGCAGTTGATTTTTCTCTTCTTCTATTTTGGTTCCCTTCCCCCACAAGTTAAACTGTACAGACAATACAAGCCCATGGGGGACAGCCTAGGCCATGCCCAGCACATGTCCAGTGCTCTGTTTCTTTCTGGACCTCTGCTGCTGGCATTAGTCCCTGATCCCAGTGTCTCAGGAGACGCTGTGTCCGGTTATCTCGGCTGTTTGAGGGGCCTGGAAAGGCCCGAGGTGGCCTTGGGGCAGCCCGCGTATCGAAGGACGAGAAGAGGCTTCAGTTCTTCTTTCGGTTTTTATGTTTATTAATTGTTTATCTAAAAGATGTTCTTTCAGCCGAACAGAGATCTGCTCAGCAGTCAGCCATGAGCACACTGTGTCGTCCTCCGGACAGCCACCTATCTTTATACCCATTGTTACGTGTACAATATTTATCATTTTTCCCCAATACCATTTATTCTTATAACTCGGTGCACTCTCAGTAATAACCAATCCAAAGGTGCCACCGTGGCCAAAGAAGATGGAGGAGAAGAGGAAGAAGAAGAAGGACAGGACACACCCCAATTCCTCCATCTTACTCCTCTAAACCCCCCTGTACATAAATCCTAAACCCTGTGTCTCACCCTCTAATTAGCTAATCTTTTCGCCATTCACCCCGGTGAAGTCCTCTTATCTTCATAAAGGTGTCGTCTCCCGTGTAGGGTCAAAGTCCTGCCACCAGACACTTCTGGCAACATTCCAGGACTCCCGGGCCCCCCAAGGGTGGTCTCGGAGGCCTGGCATCTCAGGACTCAGATCCTGAGATCCCACAACGCTGAATTCATTCTTCGTGACATTGTTTGGTCTCCAAACACAGAGGGGTTACTCACCCCAATGATTCCAGAATTGATGGCAAGCTGGTGTTTGAGCAAAGGTTAAAATTTTACAACATTACCAAATTTTCCATCTGTAGTCAAGCTGTTTGTATGTTCCAGCTGAGCTCACTACTGTATCAGTGTGTTCACACTCTGGACCAACCCTGATGTTGGGTAACCCCTGAGGCAATGTTAATACCTGTTATTGTTAACTCCCCTCCTTACAATACTTACATCCAATGCCTACAATTAGTAGCTTGTATAAAAATTTCTAGTGGACATAAACTATACTTTTAGCCAGCCTTTGGTACACATTGCACATTTTCCCTTTGCTGTAACACAATTACTTTGACAAACAAAACAAATCACACATATCAAACACTCACACAGGTAGTTTGGCCAAACTACATAAAACATACATTCATTACTATAAAAACTTTTACCCCAAATTATTTGCTTTTATCACTTTAAATTGTAATCCAAATCTTGGAATAATAGTCTTCGACAAAATTTTGGCTACTGTTGAGCTGTACCTGAGCTGCAGGCACTGCTTCTACCCACTGAGTCAATTAATAACTAATAGATATTTCCACCTGCCCACTCTGGGTAATTCTGTAAAATCAATCTGGATCCTTCTAAATGGCCTGTATACTATATGGCAGCCCCCAGAGGGATGAGTCCTCTACACCTTTTTGTTCACTTTTTACCATGTGAAACATCCCTGAGTAATTTGTTTGCTGATTTCAAATATTCCTATATATCCATAATTTTTCTTTTTAAATTATCACAAAGTGCTTGTCCTTGTGAGGACCAATTCTTAATTTTATCCAACGCTCTTTTAGTGTTTGCGCCCTCATTAAATACAGTCCCTGACACCCCTACTCCACCTGAAACCTCTTTTTATCCTGCTTCCTTTTCTTGCAAAATTTCCACAGGTGTCCCTTCTCATGGCAATAGAAACAGGTGGGTCTCGAGTCATTAGGGGTAGAATTTAGATTACACTGATGTCTCAATGGTTTTGTGAACCCTTCTGCATTTTTCTTTTTGTTTTAAAACCTTCTCTCTCTCTACTCCTTTCCCTTCCCCTATGCTTGACCCTCATACATGTACAATCTTTGCACACAAACACTTCCTGCACATTTCTACAACTTTCTGTAGCTCTTCCTCTAAATTTCCCAAGTCATTTAATATGTCCATCACGTCTCCCCAAGATCTATTATTGGAGTTCATTTCTAAAAGCTAATGCAAACCTCTTAAAAATGTTGCAACAGTTAAAATTCACTACCATCCTGTCATGGTTTGAGCCTGGCACAGAGCCAGTGCCCCCATGAAAAATGCCTCACCCTGGTGTCTGCTGTGAGATGTGACCAGGAATAAGCAAAACAGGCTCTAACTTAAACATAAAGACCACTTTATTACTTAAACTACAGGAAAATAGGGAGAGACTATAAAGAAAAGAAAAAAAAATTGAAAACCTTACAAAACCACTTTTCCTCCTCCCCACTCCCTGACTTTCCCAATCCAATACATTCTCTCAAAAATACCAACTGCCCAGCCCGGCACGACACTTTAGTATACTCAAACTGCAGTTCATGAAGAGGAAAAGGAGTCCTTCTTGTTCCATAGGCTTCTGGAAACACACTGAAAACCTCGGATGCTTCCTTGTCACTTCGGCACCGCCCGGAAAGTCCATTTGCCGCTTGTGACATGTTCCTTCCATGCTCAGTGCTCTCACCACCGAGACATGGCCAGAGCTGCTTTTAGGGTGGTCTTTCAAGGATGCCTTGTCTCACTCCAAAAAGGCACAGTCTCTGCTTTTGGGACAACTGTCCCCCCCATATTTTTCCAACCCCCTGGGGCCGGGGGTCCTCACAAATGAACCCTCCTGGTTTTGAGGCACTGCCTCCCCCTAAATGCAGTCTGTGTCACAGGAACAACTGAGTCCATGGCTACAAGAAAAAGTCCAGCCAAAAGGCCACTCCAAATCATCTCTCCCCATCCAATCATCTCCACAATCTCCGGGCCAAAGTCCTTATCTCATCTCATCTCTCATCTCCCTTCTTATTCAGCTTCGAGGAGGATTAGCATTTTTGCAAGGCCCCAGTCATGAAAAGAAGGGGTTAAAACTTTCAGTCTCTGTCTGTCCTGGACGATGATACTCCCACACGTGCTGCTGCTGCGGCCGGCCGGGCTCTCTCTCCCTCCCCCCTTCTCCTCCTGGCTGGCTGCCATCACATTCGGTGCCGCCGGCTCTCTCTCTCTCTTTCTCCGGGGGGGGGGGGGGCTGGCTGCCCGATGTCTCGATGTCTCTTGGGGCTCCTCCACCCTTCCATCCTTGGAGCCCCCCCCGAAGCCCCCTCTGTCCAGGCCCCAGGCCTTACCGCATGGCTGGCCCCTCCCCCGCCCAGCAGCAGCGGGCCGGGCGGGGGAGAGAGATCTGACCTCCTCGCCCGACGAGGTCCAAAGAGGAAGTGCCAGGGCAGTGCCCTGCTTTTAACCCCTGTGTATTCTCGGAGGTGTGTCCAAACCCCACTGGCCACACCAGGTGTCAGTATGAAACCCAAAACCTTCATTGGTTTGACCACAGCTTCCCAGAATTCCCACTTCTTCCTGGTCAAACCATGACACTTCCCCAGGGGACTGTCCCGGAGAATTGCTCCCCACCCTGTTCAGAAATCCCCTTGTTTCTGGGTAACCCTGTGAGCCTCCCTCCTGAGCACTTGGTCCCAGGTACAAGATGCCACCTCTCTTGCCCTCGTTTCTGGCAGGTAAATAACCAGGAGTTCCGGGTACCTGAGAAATCCTCACTCACTCTTCTCACTCGTGGTTTAATCCCCTCTAATACTTGCTCATCTCTTGTCACCCACTTGCTCCTGCCTGATTCCACTCACCCTGATATGCTCCTGACTCTCACTCTTTCTGGCTTCAACCCCCACAATCCTCTTTTCTCACTTACTAAGCCCTTTTTAAATTACTTTTGCTAAAATTAAACCACACTCACTCACTCTTTATGCATGCACGGCACAGCTGGGTCAGCTCATCTGCTCACCCCCTTCTCACAGGAATTACAAAGCCTGGTCAAAACCCTTAACAAAACAGTCGCTTCCTTCCTTGGCCAGGACTGCGGAACTGCGACCCTCGGCGGTGCCCACTTGCTCTGTGGTGAGGTCACATCTCAAACACACACAGACACACAAATACAGGTCCCCACTCACTCTGTGACTAGATCAGCGTCAAACACTCACAGAAACACACAAACAGAGGCTCACACTCGATCTGTGACTAGGTTACGTCCCAAACACTCACACACGGAAGTGGACACCTACTCTTTGACGAGGTCACGTCTCAAACACTCACACAAACACACAAAGGGAAGTGCTCACCTGCTCTGTGACTAGGTCACATCTCAAACACACAAACACACAAACAGAAGTCCCCACTCATTCTGTGACAAGGTCATATCTCAAACACTCACACAAACACACAAACACCTCTCCTTAGCCAATCCCATTGCAGGACTGCGACTACCATGGCCCTCAGAGTGTGAGGTCACATCACAAGCACCCCACACATACACACAAACACAAATGCAAGCACACACCTGCCTTCACCCCACCTTGGGATACTCACAGACTCCTTTTCTCACAAGGATTTTTGTGCACACAGAAGTTTTATGGGTGCTCTCACCTTTAGCTGGCACTCTTAAGGCAGCTCCTTTGAGGATTCCTACCACTAGCTTCTTTTGCTTATGCTTTATCAGAACTGGAACTCCTTCTCCAAGGGAGTCCAGTCTGACCTCAGGACCACCTAAAAACTGGTGTGGAGCTCCTTCCCAAGGCTAGCTGTCGTTCCCAGGGCTGGAGTTCTCAGGTTGTGGCACAAAATTGTTATGAATGAAGTCCCTATATGTCTAATTTAATAAACCACAAAATAGAACTTAGCACCAATTTTATTTGAACAGCAATTTTATATAAAATAATACAATTAAAAATAATCAAGGAGATGCAAAGAAAAATATTGGCAGGGGTTTGGAGAAAGCATAAACAAAATCAGTCGGGATACGGGGAGGGTTTTTCTCACCCTGCCTCATGTACAAAGGACAAAAGGATCCAAACAGAAGGTATATACTGTATGCTAAGATATATTCATCAGTATTTTCCTGTAAATCCCATCCTATGTTTGATTCTTTAAATCTATGTCACTGCACTGCGCATGCTGTGCCTGTTGCTGAGGGGTCTTTTGGCTTTTCGGGTGTCTCTTCAGAGGAAGGCTCACTGTCTTCCTCGCTGTCCTCTGAATAACCTGGCAGGTTGGGCATGTGCATTAACCTTTGTGTTATGTAAGTAAGCATTATGTTCGAACTAAGCCGTATTATTTTATAGATAAGACTACTATTGCAGATTCTGTTTTTGGAATCTTCCTAATTTTGCTCATCCCGAGACTGATTCTGTTTTAGGATATTGCTTATCTCAATACTCCATCCTATATCCAACGTTCTCATGAACATCTGAGAACATCTTTCCTGACACTAATTGCACATCCATGCGATCTCCTCTCCTGGCGGCGGCCAGGGAGCTCCTCGCCGCTTTCCCCGCACGCTGAATGGGCCAAAGCGGCGTCTCCCTTAGCCCCGCTGTGCATAAATGCCGTGACAGCAGCAGCCGTGCCCGCTGTGTCTGCCCGGGAGCGGAGCGGTGGCGGAGCTCGGAGGCGGCTCCAGCCCAGGTGGGACCCGCGGTCGGTGCTGCCCCAGCTCGGGGCTCGCTGCGGGCGGAGGGGGCCGCGGTGAGGGCCGGGGGGTTCTGCCGAGAAAAGAACTTCTCCACACCGGGCAGTGCCAGCTTCACCTCTGAGCCCAGCACAGCGCTGTCCTTCCTCAGCTGCGCCCTGTGCCTTGCACTTCCTCTCAGGGTCACCTCAGTGCCTCTTCATCCCCAGTGCCAGCGCCGGGCTGGGGCTGCAAAGGAAAAGTCTCTGCAATCCATCCTGCGAAGATGCTGCCTGCAGTGAGTGCCTTGCCCTCATGACACAACAAACTCAAATGGGAAATCCTAATCTGTCTGGGCTCTTGGAATTCACAAACTGGCCGGAATGTGGTGACACTATTGGACTGTCTTTGGAAGAGGAGGAAGAACCGCTGACACATGCTGAGGAGGAATCCCTCTTTCGGCATCAGGCACCTGACTGTGAGGAAGGGTCTCTCTCTCTCTCTCTCTCTCTCTCTCTCTCTCTCAGCTTTGGAGGAGGACGGTCGGAGCTGCTGCTTGGGGAAGGGAATTCGCTGCCACCGCCACAACCCAGCCCAGAGCTGCTTCTCCTGCTGTGGGGCTGTGGGCTGAGCCTGTGCTGGTGAGAGCAGCCCCTGCACGGGCCCCTCACTGTCACCCCTCAGTGCCGCAGGGCCCTGTCCCCCCTGCTCGGGTGCCCGGGATCCTGAGCTCGCCTCTCCCTGCCCTGCTCACACCCGGCTGCCGCTGCCGCGCCCCCGCTGCCCCTCGGGCGCTGCTCCGAGCTTTGGCTGCTCGGGAGCTGCGAGGAACGGATTTGTACAGAATCTTTAAACATTGATAGAAAGTTAACACGGTCTTGTATGTCTGTACGCAAATATTGAGATCACGTATGTTGACTTAGGAAAGCTATGGAATAGCTATTTTATTGCTGAGAGAATGAATTAGAAATAAGTTTTAAAATACAAAAAGAGTATATAAGAGTGTGTATATATATATATATATATATATATATATATATATATATAAGATACTTTATAAAAAGAGTAGCTATTTTAGAGAATTAGAACTCTGATAGATGCATTGTAATGGGACTATGTCAGGTACAAACAGAGGTGATTGGTGTTAGACGTAAAGCAGTATTGTTTGGAAAAGAAAATAGCAATTAGAAAAGAAGTTAGCTCATATCAGGAAAACATTCAGGTTTATGGTCCTTATGTTTCATTCTTTTTTGAGACTGACAATAAAATAAAATCTTTTAAAAGGCTTCTCAGTTACCCCATCTTTATAGAAACTAAAAAAAAACCCAAGAAAACACTACATCCATTCTAAAGAAAACAATAAATCAACTATCTTTCAAGCAGTTAAAAAAATTAAAATACTGTTTGTTCATTGCTACTACAAAGAAACAAGATCTGAAATAATTAGTTTACAAAAAACCACTCAAGACTTCCATCTACCTCACCAGCTTAACTCAAACAAAACAAATATCTCCTATTACACAACATCTAGCAAGTTTTTAAAAAACATAATCCAGCACAAAATATCCAAGCAACACAAAGGCATTGATAAAAGCCTTAATCTAATCTAATCTAATTTAATTCTTATGATATTTCGAAACAAAATCTACAAATGGACTATCTTAAGTTCAAAAGCAATTTCCAACTATAAATAATACTTCTGTATTCATCTTCCCTCTGAGACCCAGTTAAATTCAAACTATACAATACTTTTACCACAAACCAAGTCGATACAGCCACAAATGTATTCCCTCCATAAAATGAGGAAATAATTAACTTATTTAAACAAATTGCAAAGCTTTCCACTTCCCCACTCTTGTGTGCAGCCCCTGCGCGTCCCCAGCCGTGTCTCCGAGCCCTCCCTCCCTCCAGCCCTGCCCAGAGGCCCCGCAAGCCCGAGCGGAGCCGCGCTGCCCCCGGCGCTGCCCCGCAGCCCCCGGCGCTCTCCCGGCTCAGCCCCCGCTGCCATCCCCGGCCCGCCCGGCATCTTCCAGCCCTGCCCGGCCGCCAGCGAGGGCAGCTCTGCCCAGCTAAAGGAGCGAGGCTGCTCTGCCAACGCTGCAAAAACCCGAGGTCTGGCTGCCGGGAGAGAGAGGAACGAGAGAAAAACCCGCGATTGGCGAACTCCTCCATAGGGAAATGAAGCAGGGCACGGCCTGTGGATCAGAGGAAGAGTTTAACCCGTTCCATCCCAGCCCCGTGAACACACAACGGGAACTGACTGATTGGGCTGAGATTAGACCTAAACTCGTGCAAGATAAAGATTTTCATTCACCCTACAGAAATCTCCTTGCTGTGCCAGTTCGATATAAGGAAAATAATGCTAATCCTCGGTGGGAGCCTATGGCACCTTAG
This sequence comes from Zonotrichia leucophrys gambelii, assembly GCF_028769735.1. NCBI lineage: Eukaryota > Metazoa > Chordata > Aves > Passeriformes > Passerellidae > Zonotrichia > Zonotrichia leucophrys. The sequence continues at coordinate 10,062 of NW_026992688.1, forward strand.
GATATTGAGAAGTTAAGAAAAGCTTTTAAAGACAACAGCTTAAACTCCCAGTATTTTAATAACGTGGTGAGAAGTAGATATGATTCTTATCACCTCACATATTCAGACTGCTGTAATATTTAATCTCTAATTTTAACAAACTCACAATATATTCTGTGGGACTTGGAACAGCAAAAGCATCATCACAGACTGATGCAGAACTCTGCTAGAAGTCCTAAAGCCCAACTAACAATCAGTCAATTAGCTAGAGATCCTCCAAACCATAAAGCTGAAGACCAAGCCAAATCCCTTTCTAGAGCAGGAATAAGAGATATTAGAAATGCAGCCAGAAAGACTCTTTTAACTGTACAACTGCAAGAACCCATGAAAATGCCGATTCTCTGATTCAGCAAGCCGCAACTAAACCTCATCTTGCCTTTTTAGATCGCTTGGCACAAGCAGTTCAAAAGCAGTATTCTAAGAAAAAAACACATCCTCATTGATTTAAAGCCTTGCCTTTACTAATACAAACAATAAATGTAAAAGGGTTCTTTTACCAGCCCAGCCACCAACAGTGCCACAAACGCTCTCAGCTTGTGGTGAGCTCAGCCCTCCACAGCACATCGTGACCATACAAGCTCCCGCACTGGGGGAACAACTTACAGAGTCCCAAGATCCGCTGGGAAATTAATTCCAAAGAGTTATTGAGGCCCAAACCAAAACTAGTGAGGAAACCCTCACTGCTTTAGAGTCCATTAAAGAGTCATGTTTACCTGTAGAAAAAACTCAGTCATTTTAAAATACACAGTTCTGAAGCAGAGAAAAACACAAAATCACCTGATACTTACCCTCAGTACAAAAAAAGACAGACATTATACCGATCGCTGTCACTCCAAATTTACCATAACAGAAAAGCCTGTGTCGGGAACTTCAACAAGAGCTCACAGCGCCACCGTGTCACAAAACAAAGAACGGCGGCTCCATCGCAAACAAACTTAGAGCAGATGCAATTTGTAAAATCACCAGAAATCTCCCGAGCAACGCCCACTTATTACCCCCAGGGGCACGATGCAAACTAACAACTTCTACATTAACATACCTCTAAACAAACTTTTGTCATCGATTTATACCTACAGGGGTTACTAGTACTTCACAACAGAGACAGGACTTTTTAATTCTAAGCTGAGACAAAAACATAATTCTTAGATTTTTAGTTTCCCAACTATTATTTCAGTACACTGTAACCAAGAGCTGATAGCTTTAGCTCTTGCTTACAGCACTCCAGCAGTAATTCAACCCAAACCACTCAGAGCTATCACTGCTGCATTGCCAGTGCCTGTAACTGAGCAAGACATCCATGGAGAGCCTGTGCTTTTAACTAAGCCAACTGTGCACCAAGGAACAGCACCGAGAGCTGTAGCCCACAGCTGATGGCCTTTGGGTGGGAGGTGTCCCCAGTGAGCAGCCACAGCCCCCTTGCAGCCTGAGCCAGGGCAGTGGAACAGTGAATGTCACAGCTGTGCTGGGCACTGGCACAGAGGGCACTGCAATTCCTGCTGTGCTTCAGCCCAGCCATTACAATCTGGGAGCGCCCATGGGGGCTCTCCCAAGAGCCAAAACAGTCACACTGAGTGTGCACAGTGAGCTCATGGGGACTGCCACCAGTGCTGAGGGTGAGCCAAGGATCACCCGGCCCCTCGTGGGGCACAAACCCATCCCAGCAGAGAAGGGAGACTCGCTGGCCCAGAACAGAACAGAAACAGAAGGGAGTTTTTAATGAGAGCCACAGCAGCACCGACCACTCCAAAGTTATCATCAAAAACTAACAACCCTGTCTAAGGGAGTCAGGAGGCTCCAGCAGGGAAAAAACTGAATATCCTCAAAAAATTAATAAATGAACAATTACCAAAGAATCACATCAAACCCACAAATGGCCCTTAGACTTCCCCAGTGTTTGTCATACACAATAAAATGTCTGATTGCTGGAAATTACTCCACAACTTTAAAAAAATTAACAAAACAATAGAAAACATGAGACCCCTGCAACCTAGACTTCCTTTTCTTTCAATAATTCCAGAAACTGGCATCTTATTGTCATCAATTTGAGACTGTTTTTTCAACATTCCACTACATCCAAAAATACTCCTCCATTTGCCTTTTCAGTTCCAGCCATCAATTAAAAAAACCATTACAAAAATATCACTGGTCAGTTTTACTGCAAAAAATAAAAAAATCACCTACTATTTGTCAATATTTTATAACAGGAGCTTTATCTCCATCACAACAAAACAGCCACAGTCAAGAATTTCACATTACAGAGACAATTTACTCACTACAGCACCAACTCAAAAAGAAATAAAACAGATTCAAACCATCGTCATCACAGACATTCAAAACACTAAATTAAAAAGTTCTACATCACAGAAAATAAAAACTTTTACATCAAAAATAGAAGAAATCCCACCTTACAAATATTTAAGATAGAAGGTAACAAAACAATCAAGCCACAGAAAATACAGCTCCCAACCAGTGTCAAGACCTTACAAAATTTACAACTTCTCCTCCAGTTTTAATTTAAAACCCTGAGACAAGACAAATTAAAAATCCATTTCACTTAATAACCCAAGACAAGAAATTTACTTCTATTTCCACAAATACTAAACCTAAGTAGATTCCAACAAAAACCATGAAACCATATCACACACCAAACCACACTAACAATTCCACGGACAAAACCACAAGCACACAGACACAGGGCACACAGAAAAACTACAGTTCACACCCAGCATCCCCTCCCCAACCTGCACAAACTGCAAACCGCAATTTTTATATCAATGTAAAACTATAAAAATCCTTAATATCATAGACCTCTTTTAGCAAAAGCAGAGTATCCATCATGTTAAAAAAATCCCTAAATATCCAACTTTAAATGACAAGTATAAACAAACAAATTTAGTGCCTTAGAATTAACCAGTCCCTAAATAAATTTGAAAAACCACAAAAACTAAATACTCCAATAAATTTATTTTGAAATTAAAATACATTAAAAAAACTTTTACCAAGAGTAACTAAACAAGAACATAAATTAAATCAAGAAATATGGTAGTAGTTATTAGTTTTACTTCCTTTTACAACACAAATATGCCTATAAATCAATCAAAACCAAATGTTTAGTTACTCTAACCAAGTCAACAAGTTCGAACACCAAATATTTAACCCATTTCAGCCCAAACAAACCCTTTACAACCTGTTTAATCAGTACACTGATACCAACCACAAAATAACCAACAGCAAACCCTGACAGCTCTGAGCGTACAGTCACCAACCAAACCAATCCTATAAGCAATTATGTCACTGAACCCCCAATCTTCTTAAAACACCCTTTAGACCTCAAAAATTAAACACTCTGAATTCTTTAACAATCAGATTTTGTACTAAGTTTCAGTATCAAAGGAATCTACAGTTAAATATTACTCCTCTTCATCCTATATAGAAAACCTCAAGTTTTAAGTACAGTTATAGCACTCCTCTGCACCCTAAAATAACAACTATTAATCTTAACAAATTCCCACAGAAATTACAAAAAAAAATTAAGTCAATGATAAAAATAAAACCGAGAAAAACATTCCCTTTAAAATTTAAAAACAGCCCACATAACATCAAACTCACTATAATAACACCTAATATTAAAAAAAATTAAAACCATTAAAAAGTCAACCCATCATTATTAAGAAAACCTGCAATAACAGCTTTAAACCCTACAAAACAAGTTACATTAAATTTGTTTTTACCTCAGCTCACCATAACTATAACATTAAAACAATTAATCCAAAAAGAGTACTAATTAAACAAAAAAAATCCTTTTATAACAATATAACAAATATTAGTACTATTAAACATACAACCTTACAAAACAAAACCACCAGCAATTTTCTCTTACTAGCACATAAACTTAAGAACAAAAAAAATTAAAATTATATTACATGAATTTATTGAAACACTCAACATCCATCCACAAACAACTTCAAAAACCAAACAATTTAACAAACCAAATTAAAACAAACATTAAATCCTAATTTTAAAATTATTTTTAAAAACCCAACACATTTACACATTATCTAAAAAAACTTTACAAATTAAATTTCCATATATTAATTATTATAATAACAGTACTAGTAATAATACCTTATATACTTCACTGTACACAAAAAATAATAAGAACTCAAAAATGTTTCTTGTGTTTTTTTTGCTTTGTTGTACACACTAGTAAAGAACTGTTATTCTACTCTCATATATTTTCCTGAGACCCCCATAATTTCAGAATTCCGAGCTAAGGGGTTTACATTTTCCATTGCCAGGGATGCTCCTGCCTTCCTTAGCACATCCCTGTCTTTCCAACCAAAACAGCCCCAAAACATCCCCAAAACGTCCCTCTGGTGCCGCTGTGCGGGGAAGCTGCGCGTCACAGGGCCGAGCACTCGAGGAAAGCTTCTGAGCTGCAATTATCGGCACGCCCAAAAGCAGATCGGCCAAATGGGCAGAAAGCTAAGACAGAGCCAACATGTCCAATTTTTGGTGCCAGAGGCCGCTCCCTGTTGGCCCTGCCGAGACCGCAGCGGCGCAGTTGGCGGGCGGCGCGTTTGTCCCATTCCGGAGCGGCGGCGACACCCGGAGCCGGGTGAGGAGCGCGGGATGGAGGAGCTCGGAGGAGGCTCCAGCCCAGGTGGGACCGCGGTCGGTGCTGCCCCAGCTCGGGGCTCGCTGCGGGCGGAGGGGGCCGCGGTGAGAGCCGGGGGGTCCTGGCCAGTTCCTTGTGCCGGCTTGCCCCATGTTCCCCCTGCGCTGGGATCGCAGCCGAGGGAGCGGCTGCCCGCGCTCTCCTCCGTGCCCGGATGGCCGGGATGGAGCCGGTGCCGCGGCAGCGATGGCTCATCCCGGCTGCTCTCGCTAGGACGGAGGCGGCTGCTCCGTGCCCGGGACCGTTCCCGCCCGTGCGGCACCGGGCTGGGGGCCGCTGCTGGGGCGGGAGGTGTCCGTGCCCGGCTCGGGGCTGGCACGGCATGAACTTGAACGTGCCTCAGAGCCCAAAGCGCTGCAGGCGCCGAGTGCGGGCACCAAGCGGCGCATCCTGCCTGCTCCGGGGCCGAGGCTTCTCGGCGCTGCCCTCTGTGCCGGGAGCCGCTCCGTGTGCCCAGGCAGGGAGCCGCAGCGGCCGTGCCGGCGCTCGGTGTTATGAACAAAAATTCTGTTAATTTTTTTTGTGAGAAAAAGTTACAAAAAGGCAGCCAGATCACTGTCCCTGCCAAAGTTCTGCGTGTTTTGTTATTGTAATCACGGGTCGTTGTAGCTAATCGCTCCTTTTGTATTAGCAGAGCCTTGCCCGAGGCTAAGGTGTACTTTTCCCAGAAAGGTGTGTGATAAATGAATTGACCGAATTTAAGAATTGTACAATAATCCTTATTATTATGCAAGCACGAATAAGCAAGATACAGCGCTGGGCAGCCAGGAGACTTGCTCCCTTAGGCGCGCACCTCCCCTCTTTCAGGTTCACTTTTTATATTGTCCTTTTTTTTTTCTGAATTCCTGGATGACGTGGTCTGTTTTCTGCGCGTGCTCCTTCTGTTGCTAGGGGTCTTTTTTTCTGCCTTCTGGTGGTCGTGGGATGAAGGCCCCAAGTCTTCCTCTTTGGCCGCTTTCCTTATAAGGCATACCTATAAGTCTTTTTTCCAAAGCCCGGCATTCTTGCAAGGTTAATAATTGTTACCATATGTGTTTCAGAAAGTCTCCTATATCTATAGGGTAGAATTTTTGCAGAGCAAGCAATTCTGCAAGGTTAGTAATTATTACCAGATGTGACTGAATCTGGTTACAAAGGGGGGGGGATTTGTAGACTAAGCACTACTTAAACGTTTCCCATACAGCCCTACAGATATTCTACAAAATCTATTTAGCTATTGTTTTAATTTAAATCATCATCTAGCTATTAATGAACAAATATATTGTTACTTATTACAATCCCCCATTTCTCTTTTTACCAATTTTGTTCATTAAACCTTTTTAGCTCCTTCCTAGCAAGCGCTAACTGATCTATTTCATCAGTTAAGCTCTGTGCATTAATTATACCTGCTAATTTCTTTAGTCTTTTCATCATATTCCAATTCACAACAAATTGAACTGCTGACAAAATAAATCCTAGTACAATCAGAAATAAAAGAACCACAATGGGATGGCACATACTGTTTAAGACACCTGTGGCAGTAGGTGACCATCCGAACAGGGTGTCCCACCACCTATAATTGCTATCTTGCTTCACTCTTTCTACTACCTGGTGTATTTTCTCTACATCATGTTGAACAGTTACTAGGGTCTTCTGTCCGCTTTTCCTGATTTTCTCAAGAATTTTTATGAGATCCTGGTGAAACAATAGTTGTCTCACTAGGTAGAAGTTCATCCCAATCGGGGTGGGCATTAACTTGTGAATCAGCGTGTGGTTGGATTGTAATAGGTGGTGAGAGGTAACTGTAACTTCATAAGTGGTGTCACACTCTGTAATCTTGGTGAAGTTACAAGCACAGAAGTTTGAGTGATTCTTTGTATCCACCATAACATTATCTACTAGCACAAAATCACAGAGAGTTCTAAAACATGTGCACCCATTGCCTATGTATATAAGAACTGTTTTAGAAACCTCGTTAGGGCGAATCTCAAAATGGCAAATGTTTTGCTCTGTGTCCAAACAGATATCTTGAGCTATAATTACATCGCCCTCGCAGATGAACCCCAACTGTTCTTGTACAATACAAGATTCCAAGTCAACAGTTTTCCATTTGTCACCAAGCTGACGGGCCCATCCTCTATGTTCTGTAGGATAGAGGACAGCTCCGTCATGGTTTATTCCTAATGCAATGACAGGAAAAACTAGATGTACAGAGGCATTTTGTATGGTCAAGACAAAGGCAGTGACTGTATTAGAAATAGGGTTATAGGTAAAATTCACCAGTTTCCACCAGGATTGGAATTCCCTTTCAAATTCAGTGGCATTATCCCATATTATTTTCCGAATTTCTGTGGGGAAAGTGCCTTCCTCGCCCTCTCTTATAATTGCAGCAGAGACTGACTGCATCCGTAATTGTGCCTGGATACAGCTGAGGGCTAAGGAGACATTATTTTGTGTGGCACCAAGTGCATCAATCACCAATTTGTGATCGTTCACATTTACTCTTTCCCAATTTGGCAAAATGTTTGACAATGTCCACTGGTGTCTCCCCAAGGCCAGTAGAGATGACCTCAGTGGTTGCTGTAATTTGGAAAGATCTCTGGCCGTAGCAGCCAGTTTGTTCATTAGTACCTCCGAATCGATGCTACTCAGAATTCCCAGTCCTGTGCCTAGAACACCAGTCACATCTCTAAGTTTCCTTGTTTTAAAAGAGCTGCGTTTCCTGAGCCAAGTAGTCCAGCCTTCAAAGGATGTTTGCAAAAACAGAGAACAAGCTGGCTGGATTTCTGAAACATTGGTCTGCATTAGCAGTTTGACCTGTTTTAGAGACCATGCTGGATTAAATAATATTTGTTGTTGACCAGTTTTTTTGATTATATAAGGTCCTATTTTGAAAATTTTTGGTGTGAGTGTGACCAGTGGTGTAGGTGAAATGGTGATAATGTGAGGTTTAGTAGTGGTAGATTGTGTTTTAATATTTATTGTGAATTTAAAGGAAAGGCCTTGTGTATCTTTTGTCCAGAGACAGACTACCTCTGCCGTGTGAGTTAATGTGAAGTTTTGCCAGCAGTCTCGTGCTGGGTATTCACAATTTATTTGTTTATCCTCCTGACCCATGGAAACACTGATTGAGATTGTGTTAGTATAGTCTGATCCATTAACCACTCGACATCCAATATTAATTTGTTCTCCCACTACTCCTTGAAGCTCCCAAGTTTTCTGCCTCTTCCATTCGTGTTTGGCATACGGCAGACCGTCATGCAGAACTAAAGTTTGTAAACTCAAACCTGTGGTATTTCCCATAGATCCGGTAAATTGCAAAAAGGCCTGAGACCAGTCAGTGATCAGGGTCCGTTTGACTAGGATCTTGTTCCCTTTATAAGGCTGATGGGGGTTTCCCCAGGCAGTCGGGAAGCTCAGGATTATAATGATAAAAATAGCTCGCCAAGCAGGGCAGGGTCCTAGCAACAAATTTTGTTCACCTCTTATAACCATATCTGTTTTACCTGGAGCATTGCTGTGCTCCGTTCCTGTTCCTGTGGCCCGTTTCTCTCCCCACACTACTCCTTACCTCTCTGCCTCGCCTGCCAGCCCGGGTGCATCGGTCTGCAGGGATCATTATCTTCTCGGCAGCAGGGGTAGTCTTCAGGGGGTGCATTATTTGGGCTATTTCTTTCGTTCCTGCCCCCACTCCTAAGGGCAGGCTGCCAGGCCTCCAGGCAAAGGATCTCTCTTATTTTATGGCAGATTCTCTGCCATTCCTAGCGAGCTTTATAGGGCCTGAGTCTCACTGTCTGGGTTTTTCCTCCGAGCCTTACGGGCTCGTTTCTTATATATTCGGAAGTAGCGACATACGGTACTATCCCAATTTCGGGGCTCAACTTGCCACTCTATGGGGACATGAATCTTTTTCCCTTCACACACCTGGTCTAATATCACACTCTGATTTTGGCAGATGATCCTATATGATTGGTGATGTATTGCCCAGGCCAGGGCCCAATGTCTCCTCTGCTCTATATTTTCAATTAATGCTATTGCTTCCCTATAAGGGATTTCTCTTTGTCCTGGGGCTGTTGCAAATTTGCTTAGAGCCGTGTAAGGGTTTTCCCTCCTCCAACCCCAATCACAAGTATGACACCAGATACCCCCACCTAATTGTGATTGGAAAACCCACCATTTGAGCCTACATCCCCCGCAAAATATTTTTATCCATGCCCTACAGATGGGATCACCACATTTAATGCACCCAGGTCTGTTAGACAGTGGCCGCCTTATCTCAGCGAGGACCTCAGCCACTGATATCAGATCATCCCATGTGTGCCAAATAAGAGGACACTTCAGTTCCTTTCCCACCCTTTGAATATTGTCTCTGACCAGTAGCTGCAGTCGGTGTTTCTCCCTCTCAGTCATTCATATTACCAGTTGATATGCGTTCTTATGTTTTCCGAAGAGTCAATCGTAGATCTCCAGGGCGACTGGTCACCTCCCAAGGGGTGTCTGCAGTGATGGGTCCTTTCACTCGACTGGCATGGGTCCAGCCTTTTTCAGCAGTTCGGATGGCTGTTTCCGTGGTGAACAGAATAACATAGGGACCTTCCCATTGGGGTGTTAGGGAGGTCTCTTTCCAAGTTTTAATTAGGACTCTATCTCCAGGTTTAAGCTTATGCATTGCTATGTCCAAAGGGGGTCTTTGTACCAATAGCCCTTTTCGTTTTAATTCCTCCCTTCATTTCATTAGCTGTTGTATGTAACTCTGAATTTGACTATCTTGGATACAGGGATGGTTTCCTGGTAGCTCTAAGTCGTAAGGCATTCCATAGAGCATTTCAAAGGGAGAAATTCCCACATCCGTCCTAGGTTGGGTTCTAATGTTTAGCAGCGCCATGGGTAAACATCTGACCCACGACATTTTAGTTTCCACCATAAGTTTAGTGAGTTGCTTCTTGATTTCTCCATTTGTCCTTTCTACCCTCCCTGAGCTTTGAGGGTGCCAAGGGGTGTGATATTTCCATTTAGTACCTAAAGCCATGGATACCTCTTTTAGTACTTTATTTGCGAAATGGGGGTCTCTATCAGAGTCTAATATTTCTACTAATCCATACCAAGGGATTATTTCTTCCAGTAAGGTTTTAATCACCACGTTTGTAGTAGCCCGTGATGTAGGATATGCTTCTACAAAGTGGGTTAGATGATCTACCAGTACCAATAAGTACTTGTACCTCCCTACTTTCGGTAGCTCAGTGAAATCTACTTGTACATGTGAAAAAGGTCGGTGTGCTAATTCCCTTCCTCCTGGAATCCTTTCTCGAGCTTGATGCCTATTAACCCTCTGGCATGTTATACATCCCCTGACTACTTGTTTTGCTATATCATAAATTCCTATACACATATACTTAATAGTAAACTGATCTACTAAGGCTTGGGTTCCCCAGTGAGTCTTTTCATGTAACTGCTGCACTATCCTCTGAGCTACAGATTTTGGCAGCACTTCCCTATCATCTGGTAATTTTCGAATACCCTCATTCTCTGTTATTCCCATTCTGTCTAATTTTTCCTTTTCCTGGGCTGTGAAGCTCAGGACACAAACTCTTTCATCATCTTGCATTCTCCTTGTTCCCTGCTCCTGGAATTTTCTGAGGGCAGCTTTCTTTGCTTCTCTGTCTGCTATATTGTTTCCTCTGATCAGATGGGAGGGACCCTTTTGATGTCCTTTAACATGTACTATTGCTATTCTCTTTGGGCCTCTTAACGCTTGTAATACCTGAGTGATTAGTTCCCGATGTATTAATTCTTTTCCTTGGGAATTTATTAACCCTCTTTCTTCCCAAATTTTTCCAAAAGTATGTATCACTCCAAAGGCATACTTTGAATCCGTATAGATGGTCCCAACCTTAGCTTCCAAGAATTTCAGAGCCCGCAATACCGCATAAAGCTCACAGGCCTGGGCTGACCAACTAGGACTCAGAGGGCCAGATTCTATTATTTCTAAATTTTCACCTCCCACAATGGCATATCCCGAGATTCGCTTTCCCTCAACAACCCTAGAGGAACCATCCACAAATAACTTTTCTCCCTCTTCCAGTTCTTCCTCTTCGAGATCCGGTCTAATTTTTGTTTGTTTCTCTATGCCATGTGAGCAATCATGACTTAAATTCTCCTGTGGATCCCCAAACAGGAATTCAGCAGGGTTTTGCAGAGAGGTGGTTTCAAGTATCAACCGAGGGGATGACATTAAAATGCCCTCGTATTTCAAAAGTCTGGAGTCTGTTATCCATTTCTCTGCCTTTTGTTGCAATACTGCCTGTATATTATGGGGAGTAAAAACTTTCAGTTCTCCTCCATAGGTAATTTTGAGAGCTTCCTCCACTAAAAGGGCTGTGGCTACTATAATATGCAAGCATGTTGGCCATCCTCTACTTACTGGATCCAGTAATTTAGAAATGTATGCTACTGGTTTTTGACTGCTGGCCCAGTCCTGAGCCAGTACCCCAAATGCTACTCCTGCCTCAGTATTAACGAACAAATAAAAAGGTCTCCTAACATCGGGGAGGCTTAGCACCGGGGCATTAGCCAACTCCTCTTTTAGTTGTTCTAATGATTCATCATCCTTTTCAGTCCATTTAATCAAACCTTCAGTAGTTAGTTTTTCATACAAGAATTTTACTTTGCCACTAAAGTTTTCAGTCCATTGTCTGCAGTATCCAACGAGACCCAATAGCTGTCTAATTTGTCTCTTATTTCTTGGGGGGGGAAGGGAGAGGATTCCCTTAACCCTCTCTGGATCTAGTGTTTTAGTTCCTTTACTGAGTCGGTGTCCCAGGTACTTCACTTCTTCTTCTACGACTTGCAATTTATTTTTGGACACCTTCAGCCCCTGAATGCTCAAGAAGTTTAAAAGCTTAATGCTTTCATCCCTAACTGCTTCCTCACTCTTTCCAGCTATTAACAGATCATCTACATATTGAACAAGGGTTATTCCCGGGCTTGGGGTATAGGTTTTCATTATCTGTTCTAATGCATGCCTAAATAAATTCGGGGACTCAGTATATCCCTGTGGGAGCACGGTCCACCTTAGTTGTTGCTTTCGGTGGGTATCGGGATCTTCCCATTCAAATGCAAAATAGTCCCTACATTCTTCCTTCAAGGGGCATGCCCAAAAGGCGTCTTTTAAATCTATAACACTATACCATTGGTCATCAGGTTTCAATTGACTGAGCAATGTATGGGGATTAGCTACTACAGGGAACTGGACAATAGTTCTCTTATTTATTTCCCTTAAATAATGTATTAGTCGGTATTTCCCATCTGTTTTTTTTACAGGTAAGATGGGGGTGTTGAAGGGAGACATACAAGGTTCCAAGAGCCCTTGTTGTATTAACCATTCTATTTCTGGTTTTAGTCCCCTTTGCCCATCGTCTGACATGGGATATTGTTTTATCCTCACTGGGATTTCCGGGTTTTGGATAATAACTGTGAAAGGCTCTATATTCAGTCTCCCTGCTGTGTCAGGGGTATACCAAACCTCAGGGTTTATCTTCTCCTCGTCAGTGGCCCGTAGGGGGCACAGTCGGACTTTCAACTGTTTTTCTTCAATATTTATATTTATTCCTAATTCCACCATTAAATCCCTACCTAATAAATTGTAATCAGCTTCAGGAACTAGTAGCAAGGATCCTATCCCTATTTCTTTCTCTGATTCTATTAAGACATATTTATTTACAGGAACCTTGAAGGGTTCCCCTTTTAACCTGTACTGTTAAAGGCGAAATCTTACATCCCGGGGGCAAAGACTGAACTGTTGATCTCTCGGCCCCCGTGTCTACAAGGAAGGTTATGGGGGTTTGCTGGGGACCCACTTTAAGTTTTACCAAGGGCTCTGATGACATTTGAATCCCCAATAGAGCCCTTGACCCCCCTAATCCTCTTTGAACATTTTCTCATCCCTAAGCCTCTTTTGACATTCCCTCTTCATGTATCCTTTCCCACCACAGTAGTAGCACACCGTCCCTTCCCTCCCCCCAGCTGGGGGCCCTCCTAAATCCCGGGGACCCCTCCTCATGTCATTTCTTTCCCGTGGCGGAGGGTTGTTTTGCTGTCCCTCCCTGACTGCTGCCACCATCACCCGAACTTGCCTTTTATGTACTTCTTCCTCCCGTCTAACATATACTTTCTGAGCCTCCTTAAGCAATTCATCAAGTCCTCTGTCCTGCCAATCCTCTAACTTTTTAAATTTCTTTCGAACATCTTCCCACGATTTAGCTACAAACTGTGTTTTCAGGAGTGCTTGCCCCATAGGTGTCTCTGGATCCACCCCTGAGTATAACTGAAAACTCTTCCTTAATCTTTCCAACTATTCAGTGGGGGTCTCATCCTTTCCTTGGCACTCTCTGAATGCCTTGCTTATATTTTGTCCTCGGGGCACAGCCTCTTGTATGCCCTGGATTATAATAGTTCTTAAGTCCTGCATATGACCACGATGGTTGGGGTCCTGATTATTCCAATTGGGATTTTTCAAAGGCCATTTAACATCAGCCACAGGACCTTGAACATGCTGGGTGTCCCAAATTCTCATTCCTGCCCTTCTAATCATCCCTCTCTCCTCTGTTGTAAATAGTATGCCTAGAATGGACTGTATCTCTACCCAAGTATATATATTTGGTCCCAGGAACTGATCCTATAGGGTCTTCTAATAATTTTCCCATCTCTTTCTTAAACTCACGGACATCTCCTGAATTTAAGGGGACAGTGACAAACCCCATCCCAGCTTGAGGTCCTCCTAATGCTATTTCCCTAAGAGGGAACAACCCACTGTTCTCTCCTTCCTCAATTACTGTTTTCATTTGGCTCTGAGTATGTCTCCTGTAATCCAAGGAGTCTGTGACCTGCTGTTTGTCAGGGGCTGATGCCAGAGGAATGTTTGGAAGGGATACAGGGGGGACTGGGGCTGGTGGTGGTACATAGGGGGGAGGATAAATAGAAATCTCTTCCTCCACTCAGGACTTTTTCTTTCTATCTTCTTCCCCTTGGCTTCCCTTAAGGGGGAGCAATCTAGTTATTTGCTCATTACTTCCTACCAACCATAATTTAGCATAAGCACTCTCCTCCAGGTTTTCTGGCTCTTTGGAATTCACATAGATATTCAGGGCTTGACAGACCCAATCGTCGGAGGATCCGAAAGCGGGCCAGTATATATTTCCTGCATCCAGTTTCTTACCCCCCCATACTACCATGCAATAATTTATCATTTTTGCTTTATTCTTCCCTCTTCTGGAGGGAAAATCATCCCAATACTTAATCATTAATCCTAACGGACTATCCTTAGGTATTGGGGGTAACCGGGGACCTCCCCATGGGGTCAGAAGGCTTGCTTTCCTTCTGCCCCATCTTCCAAGGCACCTCCACACACACACACACACACCCCTCGGTCGTGGCTCGCTCCCTCGCGGGCTACGAGAAACGCACTACTGGAGGGTCCCTCTTGCCTCGTCCTCAGTTGAACGTCTCATTCACTGTGCCCTGGGATTCCAGCCCCAACCGAGCAGTTCACCCGTATACTCACGCGTCCTGCGTCTTTGCTCGGATCTTCGTGCACAAAGTTTACAGGGTTACCAGTGTTTCCTTGCTTATTCTCGAATTTAGGTTCGTCGGTCCAGAGAGGGGGTCGGTTGAGAAGATCAGGGCCACCAAAGGGGTGGGGGCGCCCCCCCCGAATTCTCAAACCAACCCTGTCTCAGGATCCGAGTCACAGCACCAAATTGTGATAAACGAATCGACCGAATTTAAGAATTGTACAATAATCTTTATTATTATGCAAGCAAGAATAAGCAAGATTCAGCGCTGGGCGGCCAGGAGACTTCGCTCTCTTAGGCGCGTGCCTCCCCCCTTTTAAGTTCGCTTTTTATTGTCCTTTTTCTCCGGATTCCTGGATGACATGGTCTGTTTTCTGCGCGTGCTCCTCCTGTTGCTAGGGGTCTTTTTTCTGCCTTCTGGTGGTCGTGGGATGAAGGCCCCAAGTCTTCCTCTTTGGCCGCTTTCCTTATAAGGCATACCTATAAGTCTAATTTTTTTAAGCTCAGCATTCTATAGGGTAGAATTTTATAGGGTAGAATTTTTGCAGAGCAAGCAATTCTACAAGGTTAGTAATTATTACCAGATGTGGCTGTATCTGGTTACTGGGGGGGGGGGGGTTTGTAACTCAAGCACTTCTTAAAAGTTTCCCATACAGCCCTATAGATATTCTACAAAAGCTATTTAGGTATTGTTTTTTTAATTTAAATCATCATCTAGCTATTAATGAGCAAATATATTGTTACTTATTAAAGGGGGCCTCCCCCATGTCCCCCCGTGCTGGGGTCACCCCCTTTGCTCTGCCCAGAGCTCCCAACCCAGCTCCTCTTTCCCCCTGGGACGGGCTTTGGGGAGCCCCCGGGGACCCCCTTGAATCCCCATTCCTGGGCACTGGGACCCCCTTGAATCCCCATTTCTGGGCACTGAGACCCACTTGAATGCCCATTCCTGGGCACTGGGAACCCCCACATCTCCTTCCCCAGTTCCAGGGCCCCTGCACATCCTTAGTCTGCCCCAACACCCCCTGCAGCCCCTTATCCTGCCCCAACACCCCCTGCACCCCCTTTCCTGGGTATCCTCCCCTGCCAACCCCTGGATCCCCCATTTCCGTGAGCCCCAGGACCCCTGGACCCCCATTCCTGGCCAACCCGGGGCACCTCACCCCCAGCCTCCCTTTGCTGGGAAACTCGGCCTGGGCACAGGGTTCTGCGGCTGCTCTGGGATTTTTGATCCCCCAAAGGAAAGGGAGGGAACAGGAGAGAGAGAGAGAAGGGGATTGGTACTCAGGGATCGCAGTCCCGGCTCCCAGTGCTGCTCCGCCAGGGGTGGGACCCGCAGCCACAGGAAAAATGGATCCAGGATCCCGGTGCTGGCCCCGCTTTGGGCCGCATCCGGCAGGTTCTGGGCGCAGTTGGAGGGCACGGCCCGGGAGCTCAGCACAGCCCGGTGCCGGGATCCCACAGGGCATGGCTGAGAAGGGTCCCGGGGGAACCAGGATGGGATCCAGGGGAACTCCCTGGTATTCCCCCTACCCTTCCCCTGCGCCCTTTCCTCCATTCCCAGTTTCCCCTTGCTCCCTGTATGAGTCCAGTCAGTCCCAGCATGAGCCCAGTCCCTTCCCCTCACTCCCTGCTTGATCCCTGTTGCTGCTCCCAGTATGAGCCCAGTCACTCCCAGTCATTCCCTATGATGATGCAATTTGCCCCCAGCAAGGTCCCAGTTGCTCCCAGTTCTTGCCACTTTCATCCAGTGTGTTTCCAGTTCTCCCAGTTGTCCCTAGCAGCTGCCCAAGTAACTCCCAGTATGATCCCAGGATGAGTCAAGTGTGATTCCAGTCTATCTCTCCCAGCAGGGCCCCAGTCACTCCCACTTGCCCCCAGAATGGCCCCAGTTTCCCCCAGCACATTCCCAGTCGCTCCCACTCTGGTCCCAGTCACCACCCGGATGGTCTCAGACACTCCCAGTATATCCCAATGCCCTGAACATTCTGGCAGTCATTGCCAGGCACTCCCAGTTTGCTCAGCATGGTTCACTTGACCCCAGTTTTATCCCAATCAAAGATTTAATCACTCTCAGTATACCCCAGTTGTTACCAGTATGCATCCTATCATTCCCAGTTGCTCCCAGTTCCTCCCCGTGTGTGTGCAGTTGACTCCCAGCAGGGCCTGGTAGCTCCCAGTAACCCCCAGTCAGGGTCCAATCACACCCACTCTGATCCCAGTATGATTGTAGCCACTCCCAGTATGATCCCAGTCATTCCCAGTCTGATGCCAGTCACACCCAGTGTGATCCCAGTTGCTCCCTGTCAATGCCAGCATGACCCCAGGAGCTTCCAGTGTGATCCCAGTGACTCTCTGTCTCTCCCAGTATATCCCAGTCATCCCCCGCATGCTCCCAGTCACTGCCACTTTCTCCCAGTTGCTTTCAGCACAATTCCAGTTGCTCACAGTCAATCCCAGTGTGATTCCAGTCACCCTCAGTGTGATCCCAGTCTAACCCAGCATGGACCCAGTTGCTCTCACTGTGATCCCAGCATGGTCCCAGTTTTCCCTAGAACAGTCCCAGTACCTCCCAGCATGGTCCCACTCCCTCCCAGTTGTCCTCAGCATGGTCCTGACTGTTCCCATTGTGGTTCTAGTCCCCCCACTATGGTTACAGACACTCCCAGTTTATCCCAGTTGCCCCAGTAAGGCTTTAATTACCTGAGAATGATCCCAGTCTTTCCCAATTACTCCCAGTTGCCTCCAGCATGATCCCAGTTTCTGTCAGTTGCCCAAAGTATAGTGCCAGTTGCTTCCAATATGATCCCAGCTGTGGTCTCAGTCTCCTCAGCAGGGTTCCAGTACCTTCCAGCTGATCCCAGTTCTTCCCAATGTTTCCACATTTTCGTCCCAACATGGGCCCAGTAGCTCCCAGTAACCCCCAGTCAGGATCCATTCACACTCATTGCAATCCCAGTGGTTCCAAGGATGATCCCAGTAACTCCCGTTACAATTCCAGTCACTTTCACTATGATCCCAGTTGCTCCCGGTCATCCCCAATATGACCCCAGTCACTCCCAGATCCTCCCAGAGTTATTCCACCCATGCCCAGAGTGACTCCCTGTCACTCCCAGTGTGGGCCCAGTTGCTCTCATTCACATCCAGTATGGTTCCAGTCATGGCCAGCACCTTTCCAGTCACACTCAGTCTGGTTTCAGTAGGATCTCAGTCACTCTCAGGTACTCCCAGTACTCTTCCAGTCACATCCAGTATGATCCCAGTATGACTCCAGCATGGGCACAGCTGCTCCCATGATCATCCTGTGTGGTTCCAGTTGCTCCTATTTACCCCCAGTGAGGTTTCAGTCTCTCCCAGTGTATCCCAGTTGCTCCCAGCATGTTCCCAGTCACTCCCAGTTGCCCAGAGTTGCTTCCAGCCTGATGCCAGTTGCTCACAGCCACTCCCAGTCACCCTCAGTGCAGTCCCAGTTGCTGCCAGTATGATCCAGTATGATGCCAGTCACTCCCAGCATTGGCCAGCTCGTCCTGCTGTGATCCCAGTAGGATCCCAGTAGCCCCCAGGATGGTTCCAGTCACTCCCTGTTCCTCCCAATGTGATCCCAATTGTCCCTAGTATAGTGCCAGCCAATCCATAGATGATCCTGGTCCCTGCCAGCATGGTCCCAGTCATTCCCAGTTGTCCCCAGTGTACACCCAGTCATTCCCACTCGCTCCAAGGTACCCCCAGCATGGGATCCCAGTTCTCCCCAGCATGGTGTCACCTGTTCCCAGTGTGGTTCCAGTCACCTGAGTATGGTTAACAGACACTCCTGGTATATCCCAATGTCCCTCAGCATGCTCACAGTGATTCCCAGTCACTCCCAGTACAATCCCAGTGCAGCCCAGTCCCTGGCAGTGCTGCCACTGCTGGGATCCCCCAGCCCTGTGTGCATTCCCCCCTGGCGAATGTGCCAAGAGGAGCCCCAAGGGCTGGCAGTGGCCAGGCAGTGTCCACAGCAAAGCCCAGTTTGGATGTGCAGCCCCCAGTTTGCCCAGTTTGCCTCTTCTTTGGCCCGGGCCGGGTTCTCCCCACCCACAGCAGCTGGGAGCAGCCGAGAGCCCCGCGCTGCCCATCCCGACCTGTCCCAGCTCCATCCCCGCTCCTGCCACGGTCTGCGAGGGCTGAGGGAACGGGGCACCGAGGGTGTGGCTGCTGCTGGGGGAGGAGGAGGAGGGAGGTAAGGGAAGGGAAGGAGGGGGAGGAGGAGGCGGTGTTAGGGGGGGGGGAAGATGGGGTGATGGAAGAGGAGGAGGGAAGAAGGAGGTGGGGTTAGCAAAGAGGAGGAGGAGGAGGGGGGGGATGGAAGAGGAGGGACAAAGGCATATCAAGGCTGAGCTGAGGAAACCACCGGTCGAGCCCTGCCTGAATTCGCAGCCCCCACCTGTGGGATCATCACCCCCCCACATTGCGCAGGTGAGCCGGGATTGGGAGCTCAGGCCCAGATATCCCGGGGGGTCCCTGGGTTGGGTTTTTGGGGGGGGATGTTTGGAGAATGAAGAAGTCTAAGGCTGAGCGGAAAAGACCCCTTGTGGGGACATCGGGAGGTGCCGGTGGTGGCTGCCGGCAGAGGCAGCCTGGAGGAGCAGAGCCCTGTGTGCCCCAGGAGCCCAAAGTGGGGACCCCAGAGAGGGGGGAGCGCCGCCATTGGCGGGAGCCTCAAGAGCCTGGAGAGGGGGAGGGGGGACTCCTTGGAGCCACTGCAGCCCAGAGCAGAGAATGAGGAGAGAAGGGAGCCTGGGAGCCCAAACACCCCCAGGTAAGGGACGATCCCAAGTTTCCCTCATTTGCCTCTCGACCCTCGCAAGTATAGAGACTCAGACCCTGCAGACCCTGACTGCAGTTCTGGCCTGGCTGAGGTGGATGCCTGCCAAGTGATTGTTTGCAGCTGTGCTTGCTGTGCCCACGCTGCACTGCTTGGGGCAGGGCCTGGCAATGAGTGGCTTGCTCTGTGCGCTTACAGCTGCTTCATGATCCCCGCTCACCACAACAGCCCATGAATTTCCCTCCTCTGGGCCAGATGGCACTGTCTTTAACTTTGGTGATCCCCCACGTAGGATCCCTCATCTGCCTCACCACTGCTGTCAAGGACGGGGATTGAAGCCCCCTCCCAATGACTGAGACCCTTAAAATTCTCTTCTGGGGGCGCTGGGCTGACTGGAGCGGGATGTCTGCCAAGTGCTGCCTGCAGGTATGTTCGCTGGACCAAGACTGGTTTCCCATGGCAACCAGTCCTGAAACAATGGGCCCCGCTCACTGCTGGAACTGGTTTGTCCTGTTTGGAACTGGACTGTCTGGACTTGTTCCCAACTTTTTCTCCGCTGTCCTGTACCTGTTCCCTCGACTATAGAAGACCCCTGAGTTAACCAAAGACTTAGAGATTCTCCCCAGTGTGACCAGATGCATCTATTGGCCAGACCACGAGGATTTCGTCTCTCCATTGGTATCTATTCCCCCTACTCTTTCTCTCTCTCTCTCTCTCTCTCTCTCTCTCCTTTACCTCCTTTCTAATACTTTTATCACATTTGCTGTGGGCACTCAATAAAAGGTGCATTTATTTTGGATGATACTGAAAGTCCCCCTGTGCGGGAGAAGAGTAGATATAGGTCCAATTGTGTCAGGAACCCACGTCTTAAAAAAGGAACCCACTTGCCGCAGCAGTTATGTCCAGATACGGACAACACTGGACAAACCAGACCAGTGAAGAGCCTTTTTATTGTTTGCACATCAGTCTCAAGACATTGTTAGACAATAGAGACAAGATGTTAACAGCTTCGCTGATCCACAGGGAATGCCCAGGAGGTGGAGTATTACAACATAGCATAAAACCATCTCAGCCTAGATTTCATCCAATCATACATAGAACAACACATATTGACAAGCATTCTATCCAATCTTATAAAACACACGTAATGGTAGTTAAAACAAAGACTGGCTCAGAAGAGACAAAGAACAGAGCTCTATTCACGCTAACCTTCTAAAGATATACAATAAATAACCTTGTTGCCATCCTTAAGCCAATTCTACAGAGGCCTATTGTTATTTGTCACGTATGCTCTACTGCTTGGGAAACTTTTCTGCTGTATTTGCAATGCTAACAAAACTTCAGTCTGAGGCCTATACTTTTTTAACCATGTCCTAAAAACCCTCTAACTTTATGGATTCCAACACCCCTGCTGTGTGTCTTTTGCACTCTGAGATGGGTAAAACGAACCAGCACATCCCCTGCTTGTACCGGTGCATCATGACACCCCGGCATCCCAAAATGGGGAGAGCGAAGAGGGGGAGCTTTTGGGATTACTGCGACTGCCAGGAGCCTGGGCAGGGTGGGCACCAAGGAGAAGGGGGACCCCCAATCCAAGTGTGACCCCAGCAGCTGGGACAGGGGGGAGCCCCCTAACACCAAATGGGAGGGACCAGGGATGGGGAACTCCTGGGAAGCTTTTCCAGGGCTGAATCTTGGTGTTTGGGAGGTTTTTATGGAGCTCAGATGCCCAGTGACTTTGTAGAGATGGACTTGGGCAGAGGGACCTTCAAAGACAATGTGCTCAGGCCTTGTTTTCCCCAAACCAGGATTTCCTATTCCCAGTCCCTGGGAGGCTGTGAGGAAGAGAAAGATGCCCTGGGACACTGAGGCAGGTGAGGAGGAAATCAGTGCCCCTTTCCCCTCTTTGCTGCTCCATCTCCCAGCCCAGCACGGCCCCAGCTGCAGCACAGCCCTGGGGGGATCTCCTTGCCCTTGCCTGTGGCACAGAGGCAAATCCCATCCTGTCCTTGTCCTTCCTCCCCCAGAGCAGGAGCTGAGCATGCAGAGCAGGAAGGACAAATGCCCGCGGCAGAACCTGGTGGAAGAGGCCGTTTTGAGCAGCTCCACGGCACAGGAAGTCAACAGGGAGGAAAAGCCCCGGAGATGCCACACGAGGAGGGGCTGCAAACGCAGCTGGTGGGGATCTGAGGGGGAAAGAGCCAGCCTGGGCCGGGAAGGTGGCCGGAGATGGAGCCAGAGCTCGGAGCTGGTGCTCCATGAACAGCTCCATGATGGGGAGAAGCCCCACATGTGCGTGGAGTGTGGGAAGAGCTTCAGGAGGAGCTCCTACCTGATTGTGCACCAGAGGACCCACACTGGGGAGAGGCCCTACGAGTGTGGGGAGTGTGGGAAGAGTTTCAGGCAGAGTTCTGCCCTGATCAGCCACCAGAGGACCCACACTGGGGAGAAGCCCTATGAGTGCTCCAAGTGTGGGAAGGGGTTTCCGACCAGCTCCAGTCTCATCCGGCACTATCGGAGTCACAGAGAGGAGAGGCCCTTCCAATGCCCCGACTGTGGGAAGGGATTCAAGGACAACTCCACCCTCGTCAAGCACCGGCGCATCCACACTGGGGAGAGGCCCTACGAGTGTGATAAATGCAGGAAGAGGTTTCAGAACAGCTCCCATCTCCTCCGGCACTATTGGATTCACACAGAGGAGAGGCCCTTCCAATGCCCCGAGTGTGGGAAGGGATTCAAGCGCAACTCCACCCTTGTCACCCACAGGCTCATCCACACTGGAGAGAGGCCCTACGAGTGTCCCCAGTGTGGGAAGAGCTTCACCAGCAGCTCTGACTTGAACAAACACCTACGGAGCCACCGGTAAGGGAAGCCCTGCGAGTGCCCCGAGTGTGAGAAGAGCTTTGTGTGCTGCTCCAGCTCCATCCCCCACTGGAGGAGGCACTTTGGGCAGAGCCCTGATATCCTGGTTCAGAGCAAATTTGGGAGAGAGTGCCCAAAGAGGGTCCTCTAGGAAAGGTGATTCAATCGGCCTCTCCCCACAAGCGGTCCGGGAGAAAATACCTCCTTGGAGAGAATTGGAAATAAAAACGTTTATTAAACAATAAAACCTAAACAATATTAAAAAATAAAACCCCTTGCCCCTCCAAAAGACCTGACAAACTGAGAAAGTCCCCTCCCCGGGTTGCAGCTCAGCTCACTTAGTCTCTGATCAGTCCCTCTGGTGCTGGAAATGTCAGAGGCCAGGCCCGGCCCGGTGGGCCATAGGTGCTGCTGCCGGTGCTCTGCTGGGTGTTCAGTCCAGAGCAGGTTTCAAGAGATCCAAAGAAAAGGGAAAAAAGAAAAGAAAAAAAAAAACCTCACAGTCCAGGGAACTTCTTTGCCTCAGTAGCTAAAACTAACATCAAAGGAGAGCTCTGTCCTGCTGTCTGTCCATCTGCAGACAACACAGTCAGGGGCAGGAATGTGGAGGAGTGAGAGCAGTGTCTGCAAACAAACTGCGCGCTTCTTCTCTCCCCCTTCACTCTCTGGAACAAGTCCTAAAGATGCAAAACTTATTATTCAGCAGAAACAGAACAAGACGACTGGGGATAAAAGCATCATATAGTCAACCCAAGACATTCCACCCCTTATCCCCATATCGCCAGCTTACTACTACAACTAATATAAATTCTAACTCTACAAACACATACCTGATACATCCATTATACAGCTATACACAGACAATAGTAATAACATTCAGCAAACAATGATATTTGCACATAGGTCTCACCCAACAATCAGATTTCCCTAAGATAGACATCATGTTCTTCCATCTTTTTACATTATCCACCATGTGCAACCTGGTCCCTGAGCAAAAACAACCCCACAAATGGGTTTGTCTGTACTCGAGGCAGAATTAATCCAAACTGTCTTCTCTAACAAAGTTCTGACATGTACCACTGGGACTTTGTCTCCATTTACTCTATGCAAAGGCTCAGACTGGGCAGGGCCCACTCAGTTAGTAGAGCCTGGGGTGTTAACTAACCAGGTGGCTTTTGCCAGATGCTGCTCCCAGTTTTTGAAAGATCCCCCACCTAATGCTTTCAAGGGGGTTTTTAACAGTCTGTTGTACCTCTCCACTTTTCCTGCAGCTGGCGCATGGTAGGGGATATGGTACACCCACTCAATGCCATGTTCCCTAGCCCAGGTGTTGATAAGGCTGTTCTTGAAATGGGCCCCGTTGTCTGACTCAGTTCTCTCAGGGGTGCCATGTCTCCACAGGACCTGCTTTTCAAGGCCCAGGATGGCGTTACGGGCGGTGGCGTGGGGCACAGGGTAGGTTTCCAACCATCCAGTGGTGGCTTCCACCATGATCAGCACGTAGCACTTGCCTTGGCATGTCTGGGGCAGTGTGATGGAGTCAATCTGCCAGGCCTCCCCATACTTGGATCACTGCCCACCATACCAGAGGGGTTTCACCCGCTGGGCCTGCTTGATGGCAGCACACGTCTCACAGTCATGGATAACCTGAGAAATACTGTCCATGGTTAAATCCACCCCTCAGTCTCATGCCCACTTATAGGTGGCATCTCTACCTTGATGGCCTGAGGTATCATGGGCCCATCGAGCTACGAATAACTCTCCCTGTGTTCCCAATCTAGGTCCATCTTGGACACCTCTATTTTTGCAGCCTGATCTACCTGCTTGTTGTTTTGGTGCTCCTCATTAGCTCTACTCTTGGGGACATGGGCATCTACATGGCAGACCTTCGCAGGTAACCTCCCTACCCTGGTAGCAATGTCTTTCCACTCATCAGCAGCCCAAATTGGTTTTCCTCTAGGCTGCCAGTTGGACTCTTTCCACCTGTCCAGCCATCCCCACAGAGCATTGGCTGCCATCCATGAATCAGTGTAGAGCTAGAGCTTTGGCCATTTCTCTCTTCCTGCAATGTCCAGAGCCAGTTGAACAGCTTTGAGCTCTGCAAGTTGACTTGATCGACCTTCTCCTTCAGTGGCCTCTGTGACCTGCCATGTGGGGCTCCATACAGCTGCTTTCCACTTTGGATTCATTCCTATAATACGACGAACTGTAGGTGACAAGAGCTTATTGCATTTCCTCTAGTGGCAGTTGGTTATATGGAGGAGCCTCTTCAGCCTGTGTCACTGGTTCTTGTTCTTCATCTGTGACACCAAAATTTTCACCTTCTAGCCAGTTTGTAATTTCCTCCAAAATCCAAGGGTGATTCAGTTTACCTATACGGGCGCGCTGTTTGATAAGAGCGATCCACTTGCTCCATGTAGCACTAGTGGCATGGTGAGTAGAAGGAGCCTTGCCTTTGAACATCCACCCCAGTACTGGTATTCGGGGTGCCAAGAAGAGTTGCACTTCTGTACCAATCACCTCTGGGGAAGCTTGGGCTCCTTCATAGGCAGCCAAGATTTCTTTCTCTGTTGGAGCGTAGTTGGCTTCAGAGCCTCTGTAGCTTCGACTCCAAAATCCCAGTGGTCGACCCCGAATCTCCTCAGGCACCTTCTGCCAAAGGCTCCAGGACAAGCCATGGTTCCTGGCTGCAGAGTAGAGCATGTTCTTCACATCTGGTCCCGTCCTGACCGGACCAAGGGCTACTACATGAGCGATCTCCTGCTTGATCTGGACAAAAGCTTGTTGCTGCTCAGGGCCCCAGTGGAACTAGTTCTTCTTGCAGGTGACCAGGTAAAGAGGGCTCAAAATCTGACTGTATTCGGGAATGTGCATCCTCCAAAAGCCTATGGCACCAGGAAAGCTTGCGTTTCCTTCTTGCTAGTTGGTGGAGACATCGCAGTGATTTTGTTCATTACCTCTGTCAGGATCTGACAATTTCCATCTTGCCACTTGACTCTTAGAAACTGAATTTCTTGAGCTGGTCCCTTAACCTTTCTTCACTTAATGGCAAAACCAGCTTTCAGCAGAATCTGGATAGTCTCTCCTTTTTCAAAGATTCCCCTGCTGTGCTCCTTCATACAATGATGTCATCAATATACTGTGGATGTTTGAGGGGCTTGCCTTTTTCCAGTGCACTCTGGATCAGTCCATGGCAGCTGGTGGGGTTGTGCTTCCATTCCCAGGGCAGTGAGTTCCAGGTGTACTGCACTTCCCTCCAGGTGAAGGCTAACTGAGGCCTGCATTCTGCTGCCAAAGGCATGAAGAAGAAGGCGTTGGCAATATTGATGGTCATGTACCACTTTGTTGTCTTGGACTCCAGCTCGTACTGAAGCTCCAACATGTCTGGCACGGCAGCGCTCCGTGGTGGTGTGACCTCATTCAGGCCACAGTAATCTACCATCAGTCTCCATTCTCCACTGGACTTACGTGTCACAGACATTTTTTCATAGAAATCCTTTCTTTCAGATTTGTCCATCTTCTGGGAAGCAAGGGCCCCAGAAGACGAATGTAAACAATTGTTATCAGCTGCTGTGGAATGCAATAGGATGCACCTGTGATTGGTTCATGTTCCATGTGTACAGATAAGAGCCAATCACAGGAGCAAGCTGGGGACAGAGTCCCTGGACACAGAATTTTGTGATAGATTATTTTCTATTCTATTCTTAGCTTAGCAGGTCTCTGCAGCTTCTCTCCTTATTCTTTTTAGTAGAATTATAATGTATTATATATCATATATCAATGAATCCAGCCTTCTGATCATCAAACAAGATTCTCGTCCTTCTCTCTCACCATGAAGACCTCTTCAGGTCGCTGTAATACTTACGCACTGGCAGTATAGGGCTGTTGAAAGGTGAACGAGCCTTGCTGACCACTCCTTGGCTCTCCAGTTTACAAATCATCTCATGCATGGGAATCACAGAGTCTCTGTTGCTACGATATTGTTGATGGTGTACTGTTGCTGGTACCTGTTGTTCTTCAACTCTCAGCAGCCCCACAGCAGAGGGGTCATCTGAGAGACCAGGCAAGGTATTCAGTTTTCTCCTGTCTTCTGTCTCTACTGCAGCTATCCTGAAAGCCCAATGATGTCATTTTGAATCTTTGAAATATCCATTTCTGAGATAGTCTGTGCCAAGGATGCATGGGGCCTCTGGGCCAGTAACAATGGGATGTTTCTGCCATCCATTCCCAGTTAAACTCCCTTTGGCCTCCAATAGAGTCAGCTGCTGGGATCCTTCTGTTACCCCAGAAATAGAAATGGATTCTGCTCCTATGTACCTTGGTGGCATCAGGGTACATTGGGCACTGGTGTCAACCAAAGCCATATATTTTTTTGGGTCAGATGTGTCAAGCCATCAAATCCACACAGTCCAATAGATCCAATTGTCCCTGTCCTCTACCTGGCTAGAGGGAGAGCCCCTCTATTCCTGGACGTGGCACACATTGCTGTCTTCCTCTCAATAGGTTCCTGAGGTTCCTTCAAGAGGATCAGTCATATCACCATTCATAGATTGTCTGGAATTCTGTGTGTGAGAGACTGGAGCAGCATTGACTCTAGATGAGCTTCTTTTGATAGGTGTTCACCTTGAAAAGGTGAACTCTTTTCAGTTCGTGTACCACACTGCTAAGGAGGAGCCATTCCACTTCCTCATGTCTTCTCCATGCTCCTGAAGAAAAAACCAGAGGTTACCTTGTAGAGTAGGATACACTCTCCTTGGCTTGGGAGCACTGGCTCCTAATGGCAGAGACTTTTTTGGTTCTGGTGAGATATGGTAGACTTCTTCCATAAGTTCCTTTTTTAGTTTCTGATGGCCCTCTTTAACCAAGCTCCGGACTTACCCAGTCAGCCTTGTTTCCACAGGCGAGACATGGGTATGAAATGGGGTGGTGACAGTGTCCTCGTAAATTCTTAACTTATTGGCCAAGGCACCCACCCTGTCCTTGCCTTCCCTCCATTGTAGTGGTGCCAGGTAGTAGGAGTACATCTCTGGTCCAAGCCATGCAAATCTCAGTCACATTTGCCATGTGTACTGGACACAATCTGGGCTTTTATGAAATCTCTCGCCTCCTGAGAAAATTATCTCCAGCACAGCCAATTCCCTCAGGCATCAGATACCTTGTTCCATTGTACTCCATTTTTCATGGTCCACCTAGAAATCTTCTTTACAAAGGCATCTGTCCCTCACACTCACTGGCAGTCGCTGCTAGAGGCTGAGAATTTCTTGTGTTCTTGTTGGAGAATTTTGCTCAGACATGGCTTGAAGGAAAAAAAAAGGCCATGAAAATATACAGCTGGTGGAAAATTAAAAGGCAGCTGTAAGCAGCTAATTCTCAAGCCTGTTTCTCAGGCACATTTCTGTAAACAGCAAGAGTTCTCATGCTTGTCTTCAATAACAAGTAAATATCTTGCCCTTGGATAAGTATGGGAAAGTAAAGTGACAAACATGGAGGCCTTGAGAACTGTTCATAACAGGATGAGAAAAATAAGTCTTGGTCTCAATAACAAACCACAGGTATTGAAAACAAAAGGAGGGGTTGGTGTGTAATCTGTCACCAATGATGAGCTTGGATTTTGCAATATGTATGAACTTAATTAACACAGTGTCATGGCATCCCAGAATTCCCACTTCTTCTGGTCAAACCACCACACACAGTTATAGAATGTGCATGTTGGATAGATAAATTGGAGTTCAATGCTGATCAGAGGATGGGTCGTCTCCCTTCGCTTTCTACAGGTTCTCTCTATCCCTTGGTCAATGACCACATCCCAGGACAGCAATCCCAGTTGCCTAGCCTCACTTTCATCCAGAATGGTGTCGTTGGCTGCAGCATCCCAGATGTGGAGCAGCCAGGTCAGGACAGACTCATTCGTCTGGTGGGTGAATTCCCTGCGCAGGTCATGCAGCTCACCCAGGGATGGAGAGCGAGTGATGTTTCCTGGCTCTGTCTTTTCTGCTGGGTGCGAGGGTCCTGCCACATCTTCATCAGTCACTATGCGGACTGATTTGCTCTTTGATTTCTTCTTCTGATTGGGGGAAACTGCTACTGGTTCGGGCTGTTCTGGTTCGGTGATGGTGTGTGTGGCGATGTTGATGGCACTTTTGGTTTTTTCCTCCTCTGTTACAGTCTGTGTAGACACAGACACTGTTGCTTTGCTTTTGGTTTCTTCCTCCTCTGTGGCATTCTGTGCACACACAGACGCTGTTGCTTTGCTTCTCTTTTCCCCTTCCTCAAGAAAATGCTGCACCACACCATGTAGTGGTTTTTTTCTAAGCATGTTGTGTTGCCTTCTGATACAAGGCAGGTGGCCTGGTTTCAGGAAACAGCACGGCGACCCTCTTCCCCAGGGTCGCTCGGGCCTAAGAAACACGCAGACACCAATATGGTGGAGGATCAAAGGCCTTTATTCTCTCTTCTCGTGGGGTTTTATAGTCTAGG
This sequence comes from Zonotrichia leucophrys gambelii, assembly GCF_028769735.1. Lineage (NCBI taxonomy): Eukaryota > Metazoa > Chordata > Aves > Passeriformes > Passerellidae > Zonotrichia > Zonotrichia leucophrys. Next base: position 38,467 of record NW_026992688.1, read on the forward strand.
GGGCTTCTACGTCAGGTGAGGGTCTGTCCTTACCATCTATGGTTAGTAGGGAATGCAAAGTCACTGGGCAAGTG
>NW_026992689.1:0-38497 GCF_028769735.1 Zonotrichia leucophrys gambelii
TTGGGGGACACTTAAGGGACAAAGGGGTAGCGGATGTAGTGGGTTCTCTGGAGCGCAGGGCATGACGGGCGTTGCAGTCCCGGCTCCAATGGGGCTCAATCAGGCCGCAGGGCACGACGGGAGTTGTGGCTACCGTACGCACTGTCCCCGAGTCTCCGATCTCCGGCGCTGATTGGCTGCTCGCGGTGATGGGCGGGAGTCTCGGCAAATGGGATACGGTGGAGGCGGGAACAGCCCATTCAACTTATCCAGTCCCTCCCAGTACAGACCAGTACAACCCCAGTACAGCCCTGTTTATCACAAGTAGAACCCAGTACGAGCCCAGTGCCCCTCCAGTCCCTCCCAGTACAGCCCAGTCCCTCCCTATACACCTGAGTTTATTCCCAGTCCCTCCCAGTTCATCCCAATGACATCCACAGGATGCCCCAGTGTCCCCAGTCTTCTCTGCAATGGCCCCACTGTCCCCAGTATGTCCCAGTATCCCCGAGGGTCACTCCCAGTATGTCCCAGTGTCTCCCACAGCATTCCCAGTGTTCCCAGTATGTCCCAGTCCTCCCCAGTGTTTCCAAGGACAGTTTCATTTCTCACAGTGGCCGTGGCAGCCAAACCCAGCAGTGGGGTCAGTGCAGTGCCCATGGCCACAGCCCCTTGCAGTGCCCAGTGCAGCTTGGGCTGATGATCCACCCTCACAGCTGGCCCAGGGCAGCCCTGCAGTGCCTTTAGTGGCACCTGGGGCAGGCACACACACCTGAGCAGTGTGTCTGTTTGAGTGGGGAAACTCAGCAGTTTGAGATTGCTGCAAAAACCCCAAAAAGGGCAAACCCCTCTCAGGCTGGGTGCAGCCAGCTCTGCAAGCACAGCAGGGCCCAGGGCAGTGAGGACAGACAGGATGGGGCTGGGCAATGTGGAGCAAGGTTGTGCACACTGGGTCAGAGCTCCAGGCACAGCTTCTGTGAGCAGGCCAGAGCTGCTGAGGAGAGACCCTGGGTCAATATCAATCACAGAATGCTGCAATCACCTCTGCTCTAAAGAGAAATTTAACAAAAGACACCCTTTAAAATAGGAATGTATATTTTATTACTGCTCTTTGAAAACTTTCTCCATAACTGGACTAGGAAAACTTTCATGAACCTCTTAGGGCGTTGCTGTTGTTTACATCAAACTCAGTCCTTGACAGTGTCTTCAAAAAACTTCTCCAGAACTCAAAGTTATTTTAAGACTCCAAATTTTCTTGAAGCTTTATTGCCCCCACAGAGGGACACGACTGCCTGCCTCTGCCTCCCCACACAAAGGCTCCTTCTGGGGGACATGCTGCACTACAGCCCTGCCCTGGCAGGGAAATTCCTTTCTGTTTGGGTCCTGTCTGTTTTCCCTATCTGCCCATTGCCTTAATTCTTTCTTTCTCTGGATGTTCTCTATTATGCCAAAATGATCCACCATCTCTGAAACCTCCCTTCAATCCCTCCCAGGTCTCCTCTGCTGTCCTCAGTTTCCACTCCACTCAGCACAGAGCAGCTCTCATTTGCTGTTTCAGAGGGTATAATTTACTCAGGCCTGAGCTGTAGTGAGGGATAACTCCCAACCGCACATGGACATGTAATCCTACCAGTGTGCTGTTTATATACAGTCACTAAATGTGAATTACAATTTACCGATTTCCATAAATCACACCCCAAGTTTCCAGATTCAGTCCTTGTTTTCTCTATCCCTGCACCCTTCAGCCAGATGTCTTCATCTTCCTTCCAACCATTCCTGCTGGGAAAGCAGCCCCTGCATGCCTTGTTCCTGTTCTGAATGTTCACAGGCACAGTAAAAACTGAATTAATTAACCCTTTTGGTATCAGCCCCAGGCTTTGTGTGGGCAGGCAGAGGCAGGCAGGAGGCAGAGCTGTCAGCAAAGGAAGGGCCCAGCCAGGTGGGGCAGCCGGGGGATGCCGACAGCCTGCAGGGACAGAGGCGCAGGGCAGGGACACCGTGGGACAGCCTGGGCTGCACAGGGCACAGGGATGGGCAGCAGCTGCAAGACAGCCCTGCCAGAGCCAACTTGGGCAGCACTTTGGCCATGGCTGCTGGGCCTGGGCCTGAGGCAGGAGCAGGAGACAAGTGACCCTTGCAGGCCTGGGGCCTCATTGCCTCCTTGTCCCTGCTCAGCAGCCTGGCAGGGGCCGCCCCATGCTCCTGCCCTTGGCATTGCACATCCCCACATGCCAGTGCCCATCCCAGCAAGAGCCCTGAGCAAGGAGGGAGGGACAGGATCTGCCTGGCCAGGGGCTGGGGCTCAGGCCTTGGCCCTTTGCATTCCTCAAACACATCCAGGTGTGCTCAGCACCAGAGACACCTTGGCCTTCTTTGTCCCTAGCTGTCATCACTGCCTCCAGTGTTCTGCTCTAACTGGAACCTGGGGACATTTTCTCAGTCATATCCCTCACAGGGATCTCTTTAAAGTACAAGAAACTTCACTGCTTCTACCTGACTTTGAGTTCTTGAAAAACTTTTTGAGCCCTCTCCGAGGGCCTGGGTCTGATGCAAAGAGCACCAAAGCCCCAGAGGGTCATTGAAGTCCCTGTTCTGTGTCTGTGCTGCTGAGCTGGGCCGGGGTCCTGGCCCACAGGCAGCTCCTGGCAAGGGCAGTGCTGCAGAGAGACAGCTCTGGCCAGGAGCAGCTCCTGTGCACAGCCCAGCAGGGCTGGAGCACTGCCAGGGCCCCTCAGGGACACCAGCATGGCACAGACAGAGCTCACAGGGGCTCAGCACTGGCAGGGGCTGTGGGATGTCCCAGAGGGGGCTGTGTCACAGCAGCACCTCTGTGGCTGTGTCATAGAGGCACAGAGCAGCTGGGATGTCAGCAAGGGGCTGTGTGACAGCAAAGACTGGGCTGTGTGAGGTCACAGGTTGGGCTATGACATCACAGAGTATGTTGTGAGAGGTCACTGAGCAGCTACAGCATCATAGAGAGGATTATGGGACATCACAGAGCAGGCTGTGATGTCAAAGTCTTCTGTGACATTACGGAGTGGCAGTATGAAGTCACAGAGAGGGTTTTGTGACATCATTGAAGGGATTCTTACATCACAGAGCTGACTCTGGTGTCATAGAGTAGGGTGTGACACCATAGAGCAAACTCTGCCATCATAGAGGGTGGCTCTGTGACATCAGAGAGTGGGTTGTGACATCACACAGTGACTGAGCAACATCACAGAGCTGGCTGTGACATCACAGAAAATACTGTGATGTCGCAGTGTGACTTTGTGACATCACAGAATCTTCTGCAACATCACAGAGCTGGCTGTGACATCACAGAAAAGACTGTGATGTCGCAGTGTGACTTTGTGACATCACAGAATCTTCTGCAACATCACAGAGCCACTGCATGACATCACAGGATGACATCTCAGAGTAGGCTCTGTGACATCACAGGAGGCCATGTGACATCACAGGTGGTTGTATGACATCACATGGGCTGTATGACATCCCAGGGGCAGTGTGACATCACAGGGACTGTGTGAGCTCCCTGGCGAGGTCACTCTGCCCTGGCCCCCTCATAGCTCCCCCCAGAGCAGTCCAACCCTGCTCGTGCACAGCGGGGTCCCCTGTCCCCCAGGGTCCCCCCGCCCCCAGCCCCGCAGCCTCCCCCAGAGGATGTTCCATGAGATCGACCCCAGAGCCTGACACGGGGACGGGGGGACGGCGCCCTGCGCGTGGCACAGGGGGACAGGGACCCCCCGGCAGCGTCCCTGTGACCCCCAGGGCCAGAGCCTGGGCCAGGGCTCCTTCACCCTGCTACCAATGAGGGCTTAAGAGTGCTGAAAAAATCCCCAGCAAGGGAGCTGCAAAAACCAGATTTAATATTAAGGGGCAGCAGCACAAAGTTCCTTGGCAAGAGTCACTCTGCTCCTGAGTGGACACTTCAGGCACACCAAGGAAACAAAGCAACAACAAAACCAAACCAAATCCAGGCAATCAAACCAGAAATGAACCGAGAACTGTCCCTGTATGTGTGTGTGACACAAGGCCAGTGAGGGTAAGGATACAAGGAATATGGCCCAAAAGCTTAACAGGGCTCAAACTTAACAGGACTTAACCTTAACTGATACCTTCAACTTCACAATTTAGCAAAAGAACAGCACCTTACAGTATTTGACCTAACTTAAAACCTATGACTTGGCAATTTAACAGAGGAATAACACTTTAAAACATTTAACTTAGCTAATAACTTAAACTTAACAACTTAGCAATAGAACAACTCTTAGCAGCATTTAAGTTAGCTTAGACTTTGTTTCTTAACCTCACTTACAGGCCTGACTGACTCAGCTATCCAAGGCACTCCAACCCCTCAGAAAGCAGCATTTCTGCCACATTTCCCCAGCACAGGCACTCCTGTGTGCACACAGACACAAAGAGTCAGTGCAAGGCACCTGTGAGAAATTCCCCTGAGGGCAGGAAATGCTCACTGTGGATCCTTTAGCATCTCCCCAGCGGGCAAAGGGTTGAGCCTGGAGGAGTGGGGGGATCAGCCCAGGCTCTGTGGTTGTTCAGGATCCCCGAGTGCAGCAAATGGGAGACTTCCCGGCTGGGAGAGGCCCCACTCAGAGGGAGTCGCTGGCCCAGGAGAGCTCCAAAGGCTCCTTTTGGAGCGCTGTTTGCAGGGCCCCAAGAGAGGGGCTTCAGTCCCAGCAATGGCTCATCCTGGCTGCACTTGGCACCAACAGCTTTTATGGCAGTGTGAGAACAGGGATGCTGTGCCACTGAGGGAACAGAAACAGTTCCCAGGGCTTCTGCTACAGAACCCAGGAGCTGGTTGGGCAGAAGCAGTGCCTGGAGCAGACAGTGTTTGTGATGAGCTGCAGAGGAGCTGAGCCCAGGGGCTTTTGGCCAAGGCCGAGGCTCAAGGAGCATTTCTCAGCTGGCGGGGCAGCTTGAGAAGGGGAGGGGGGAATGCAGCAGCACAGGGTCCATGGAACCAAGGGACCATAGTGACACTGTGGGGCCTCATGGAATCCTAGAAGCACTGTGATACTGCTGGGCCTCACGGAAGCAAGGGGACCGTACTGACACTCTGGCTCCATGGAATGTAGGGATCATTGTGACACTGAGGGATGCCATGAAACCAAGGGTCCATTGTGACACCACAGGGCCTCATGGAACTATGGAGACCATTGTGACACTTTGGGGTGTCATGGAACCAAGGGGCCATTGGGACAATGTGAGACGCCATGGAGCCAAGGTCCATTGTGATATTACAGGGGCTCAGGGAACCTTGGAGACAGCATTAAGACACTTGACAGCCTCATGGAACCAAGGGGCCATTGTGACACTGAGGGGACTCATGAAATCATGGAGATCATTGTGACACTATGAGGCCCCATGGAATAAGCAAAGCATTGTGACACTGCAGGGCCTCATGGAACCAGTGAGACCATTGTGACCCTGGGGGTCCCCATAAACCAAGAGCACCATCGTGATACTGTGGGGCCTTGCTAAACCAAACGTCCTTTGTGACACTGCAGGGCTGCATGGAACCAAAGGTCCATTGTGACATTGCAGGGCCTTGTGTCATCAGTGGTCCATTGTGACACTGGGCCACCAAAGGAGACCATTGTGGCACTGCAGGGCTTCACGGAACCTTGAGGCCATGGTGACATTGTGGAACACCATTGAACCAAGGGTTCATTGTGACACTGCAGGGCTGCATGGAACCAAAGCTCCAGGGTGACACAGAGGGGCCTTCTGTCAGCAATGGTCCATTGTGACACTGTGGAACCAAAGAGACCATTGTGACACTGCAAATCCCCAAGGTCCAAAGTCCATTGTGACATTGCAAGACTCATGGAAAAGAAGAGTGACATGACATTGTGGGACCTGGGGAACCACGGAGACCATTGTGACACTGCAAGGCCTGATGGAATCATTGGGACCATTGTGACACTGTGGGACTCCATTGAAGCAAGGGTCTATTGTGACACTGCAGGTCTTCTTGTAATCAAGGAGCCCTTGTGACACTGCTGGACCCCATAGAAACAAGTCACCATTATGGCACTGTGGGGCCTCATAGATCCAAGGCACCATTGTGACAGTGTGGGGCCCCATAAATCCAAAGGAACAAAGAACAGGTCTGGTTGGTTTGGCCTCCCAGGGGTCACCTGACTGGTCCAGCTGACCCTGGCATGTTGAGGATCTCTTCTCATCTGCTGCTGAAGCACGGGGACTCCATGCTTTCCTTCCTATGGAGAAGAACTCTTCTCCTCCAGGAACCCATGGTCAGATTTGGGATTTCTCCTCCGAATTTCCTTATATCCAGGGATAGTTCCCATAGGAATATTGGCAGTACAAATCTGGCTGCAGTGGTTTCACAAGGGTCACTTCCCATCTGTCCCCAAAACATTGGGGAAATCTCTGTGCTTTCCTTCCTATGGGAAAGGACTGTCCTGCTTCTCCAGGTGTCCATGGCCGAGATTGTGTTTTCACCTCCAAAATTCCCTAAATCCAAAGACTGCTCCCAGACAAAATCTGCCTTTCCTGTCAAGTCTGGCTGGCCTTGATCTAGTGAGGCTCTCACTTGCCTTCCAAACACTGGGGCTCTGTGCTTCCCTTCCTACGGAAAAGAACCGCCATTCTCTTTCAGGCGCCCATGGCCACAACTGGGGTTGCACCTCCAACATTGCCTGTTGTGTCAAACTGGAGGAGACTGTTGGCTCTTAACATTTTGTGTGTGGGAGAGGAAGGGGCAGGTCCAGCCTTGCCCAGCCCTGGAACCCCAATCCCCCCAGAGCCTCTATCCCAGCCCAGCAGTGTCTGCCAGTCCCTGGCACAGCACAGGCAATGCTCCACAGCCACCTCTGCAGCCCCAGCCCAGCTCCTGAGGGACCAAATGAGCCCAAATCCCACCTGGGGGAAGGGCCCAGGAAGACCAAGGGGAATTGAAGGCTGACCACAAGGCAAGCACACATCTTGACCCTACCTCCTCTTGGAATTTCCACCTGAACACTGCTGGAATCCAGGAGTTGGTAGCTGTCTGTCCTTGTCTGCATCTTTTTGCCTTGCTCTCTTTCTGTGTCTTCTTCTGTTTCTGTACTCCTGCAAATTTTGATTAATATTAAATGGAAGAGGCTTAGAATTTGTGAAGTTGAATGGCTCAAGTCAATGCTTTGAGAAGTGTTTTATGTTGACTGAATGTCTGTTGTAATTTGAGATGAGAAGAATTTTAAAAAGTAAAACTTTTTCTGTGTAAGTGACAATCTGTTAAACCACTGAGATACTGAACACGTCTCTGTGAAACACAAATGTTAAAGATGAAAAAGCCCAGGAACGTCCTCTTTCTTTTCCAGTCAACAAAGAAGCAGTGGGCCTCAGCCCCCATCTTAAACAAAGCAAAGCAAAGCAAAGCAAAGCAAAGCAAACCAAACCAAACCAAACCAAGCAACCCTGCCATGGGCTGAGCCCCTTCTCCCCTCCCCAGGCTGCCCCTCTCCACACTGGCCCCATTCTAACCAAACCAAACCCCAACAACTACCAAACAGGAAAACAAAAGAGGCTACAAAACCCAACCAGAACAAAGCAAGACACAGCTATTGAAATCTTACCAAGTCCCCTCCCCCCAACACAACTAAAACAAAAAACCACTACAACCTACAACCCACACAAAATAACCTTACAAATAAAAACTTAAACATAAAAAAAGGCAAAAACCAACCATAAAACCAATTGTAGCACAACACAACCACGACTTCCACCACAAGTTACTGGCAGGTCAGATGTTAACCCTTTCAATGCTTCAATGCTCCCTTGAGTTAAAGAAAAAACAAAATGCAAGCATTTAAAAAAATGACATAAAACCATCAAAGTCAGTAAAGAAGAAATGAAATCCTAATTTAAAAGAAAGAAAAAAATACCTTAATCTTAAAACTAAAATCCTCCTATAAACTATAAAGAAAAAACTCTTTGTCTTTACAAAACTTTTTTAAAAATTCAAATTTGTATCAAACAAAAACCTCCATGCTAAAATAAATGTTAAAAAAACCTGCAATTTCATAAGAAATTTAAACAGGAAAAAAAAAAAGTTATTCAGTATCCCCAAGAGAAGATCTCTATTCCCAGAGATAAAAATAATTTAAAAAGTAAATAATAAAAACTTTACTATAACTCATCTTTGAAACAATACCCCACAAGTCAACATGGCCCATCAACAAGCTGTAAAAAAGCTTGTAGCTATAAAGACAATTTCACAATAACAAAGTTCCCCAGACAACTGTTATCCATGACAAAATTAAGTACCACAAAAAAAAATTTCCTCCTATAAAAAACCTCCATAATCTTAACAAGAAAAACTTATCACCCTACAACTAAAAAAAAAGACAATTCTAGAAATAGTAAAATACTAAAAACTTTAAGTTTAGTTTCTTTATATTTCTGGTTAAAAAAAGTTGTAAAGAAAAAAGAAGTATTCTAAAGAATTTATTTTAATTCTTACTACCTTTTTCCTTTTAGTTACTTTTAATAAAATTTTCTTTCTACCCTTTAAATATTTTAAGCCTACTTTCTTGCACTCCTATCTAACAACAAAATAAATACATAAATAACTAATTGACAATAAAACCCACCAAACTCATCAATATGTTAATTAAGAAATCTCAAGATTAGAAAAATCTTGAATTAACAAACCAAAACCACTACAGTGTCATAATAAACCTTTTGCCAAAGTTTCTCTGATTTTCTAAAGTTCCCAGTAAAGGCTGTTTGGTTGTTTTGAGCTCCAGAGAATCTCTTGCTGGTATTTCTCCAGTGAGTCGAACTCAGAGAACACAAAAAATTGTAACTCGTTTTAAATGTCTCCTTGGGAGAGGTGTTTGGGGTATGAGAGTCAGGGCTTGTGTGTCCTGCTTGGCACAGCCCAGGCAGGGCTTTCCCAGCCACATTCCACACTCCATTGCCCAGCTGGAGCCGCTGGTGCCTCTGAGTTGTGCTGCCCCAGCCCCAGGGACGCTCTCCTTGTCTGCCCATTCCCCCACGGTCTCTGGGCAGGGATGGCCTCAGTGGGGGCTGCTGACATCCTCAGCACCTTGGAGGCTGCTGCTGAATTTTCCTGCTGCAGAGGCTTGTTCAGCCTTCAGCTCTTCAGTGCAGGAATTCAGTGTCCCAGGGCTCATTAACATTCAGAACACCTTAACAAGCCAAGCCTCTGGGAATAATTTTATTTCAGTTTCCAAAAAATTTGTAGTTACATTGATCTCAGTAGTGTATTCAAAGTGAATACATGATATTTAAAAAGACAGTGAGAAAAGATTTTTTAGGTCCTGTTTAGTTTTGTTTTCCTGTTAATTCATTGATATGTGCAATCTCCAATTGACACTGAATCCAAGTACCTCCTCATGCAGTTTGAATAGATATGAAAATCAAGACCCTTCATGGCTGACAATCAATCAGACTCTGTCCCTACCCCCACCCCACCATTTCCCCCATCCAAGCCCTGGCACTCAGAGCAGCCTTGTGCAAATCTGAGCTCCCTCCAGCCCAGGCTGCACCTGCAGCTTTCAGCTCCTTGGCTCCAACTCCCACCTGCTTTCCTTGGAGAAGGAGCTGCCTGAGACACTGACAGATGTTCATTTCTTGTTAGTCAACAAAGCCAAGAGAAGGCACAGTTCCATCAATGCAAAAGTCATTACTCTGTGGGATATTGAATCCACTTTCCACAGCAGACAGCCTGAGAGCAACGGAAAACCTTCTGAGCCCAGCACAGATCCAAGGTCCCCCCAAACCCTCCCTGCCCAACTCTGCCCAGATTTGCTCTTTGCACACACGAGTCACAGGCTGAAGTCAGGAGCTCCCTCCATGCCCAGAGGGAGGAAAAGAGAGAAAGGGGATGAAGAGCTCTCCTGTGCAGAGCCAAGGTCCAAGTGCAGCCCCTGCAGTGGGAACCACAACTCATCAGGTTTGTGTCCTTTGGGCTCAGGGAGTGGTGACACTCAGAGGCACAGAAAGGTTTCTTGCCAACAAACACACGTTGAATGCAGTCTCACTTCCACAGCCACTGGAGCTGACCGGCTGGCTAGCCGCTCCTGGAGTGACTGGTGGAGACTACAAATCCCGCCACTCCCAGGTTCTCGGCAAGAACCCCTGAGTACTGGCTCCGTCTGCGGTGTGGTGATGCAGGCGAGAGCAGGACTGCGAAGAACTGAGGTAATGGAATGAAGGAGTGGACACGCGTGTGGATGCCAAAGCCCTTTTTTAGCCCAGTCCGGGCCAGTGACATTGTCAGGGAAAAACCGTTAGGGAGGCACTTAAAAAGGGGATGGGGGCAACAAAAGAGACATGAGGGACCAATGAGCAAAACCCAGGGGAGCAGCGAGGGACACAACTGAACCAATAGGAAGGGCCCAGGGGAGGGAAAAGGCTGAAGGGAAAAATCATATTCTAGGTGAGGGATGATTGACATAGAAGATTCTTGACATGAGAGGGGACGGTTACAATGATTGACAGGCAACAGGTAGGAGGAACAAACCATTAGGAGGGAGAACATGGAGGAAACAGAGGGTCAAACCAAATTCTTAACTTATAAAAAAGAACCAACTTTACAATAAACCCATATAAAACACACGCAATGCTACAGTCGAACATTTGAACAGTTTAATATCCCTCACAGCTCTTTCCTCAGCTCTCTGTGATGTACCAGCAGCATCTGAAATGTCCCCCATCCCCAAGGGATTTCTGTACACAACAGTTTTAGGCAAAGACATAGGAAAAACTAAGTGATAGATGTAAACACAATTAAGATGTTGACTAACATGATATTTATTTGAACTTCAGAAATATGGGGCAACTCTCTGCCCCTCAAAGCATGAAACCAGTCATTTGAAGGGCACTTGAAAGACCAGAGAGCATCTGGAGGAGGAAATAAAAAAAAAGCAAGGTGGACATCGATCCAGCTGCTCTAGTGAAGGGGCGTCCTTAGACATGGCCATCTAACCAGGGGAGCTGGAAACACATGAAGGAAGATTGAGAGGAAGTAATACACTGGATATTGGTGACACAAGTTCACAGGAAGATCAATATTTGTTCTTCTGCCATCATTACACTTCCAGGAAGTTCCTGTTCCTGGTGGGAAAAATTTACCATGGCTTAAAAGTACTCAAATGACCCAGGTAACAAAATCCATTTGTATATTAGGAAACTAACCAGTATTAAAACCTCTGCTCCTTTCCAGGCAGACATCAGTTGTGTACCCATGGACAGGCAGTGCCACTTGCGCCCTGAGGTGCCCAGCTGGGATTGGATCTCTCAGAGAGCACCTGAGGGAGAGCAGAGCACCTTGCAAGCTGCAGGTCCCTGACAGCCCCTCAGGGCTCCTGTCCCATCAACATCTGCTCTGCTCCAGTCTGAAACAGGGCCCAGCATGGTGCTGGGATCATCAGAGAGCTGAGGTGTGTGCTGGAATTCAATGCCCTCCCCATCCCGCAGCAGCCCTGCATTTCCCTCCTGCAGCCTTGGTTCTCCAGCACAGCCATGGAGGCTCTTTAGGCTCTGGACTGTTGCTGCAGCCCCCAAGAGCACCTGAGCTCTGCCTTTGGCACAGTCAGCGCTGGCCATGCTCAGCAATTGCTTGCGTGTGCCTGGCCTTGCTGTCAGCCCCGGCAGCGGCTGCGTGGCCCCTCTGTGGCCCTGTCCTGGCCCAGCCATGGTGGCCCAGCCCCTGTGCAGGCCCAGCCCAGGCCAGGAGCATTGCGGCTGGGAATGGCCCCTGTGCTGTGGTGCCCACAGCAGCCTTGGGGCTCTGTGCCCCATGGCCTCCCTGCTGGGCAGCCTCTGCCAGCTCCTGCAGAGCCCCTGGCACCTGTGGGGCTGCACAGACAGCCCTGCCCCGGGCTCTGCCAGCCTCTGGGCCAGCAGAGAGGCAGCCAGGGCTGGCCATGGCCAGGAACAGGCCCTGAGCCCTGCAGGAGGATGGAGCTGGGCCACAGCCAAACTCAGCCCAGGCCAAAGCTGGGCTCAGCAGCCAGGGCTGCCAAGGGCTGGGCACAGAGGCTGGCACTGACAAATGTCCTGGGGCCCCTCCCTGCTCTGTCCATGCCACCCAGGGCACAGAGCAGCCTCCTCTCTGGGCCACTTGCCTGTTTGCAATGCCTTGCACAGGCGCTGGCCCTGCCCCACAAGGCCTGGCCTGAGTCCTGCCCCTGCACGCTCAGCCAGGCTGAGATGGACACTGATGGTTTCTGGGCCAGGCTCTCTGAGCCCAGCCCAGCTCCCTGCAAACTCTGCCAGCTGCCCTGAGCTCTGGGCAGCACCAAAGGTCTCTCCCCAACCCAGCCCAGCCGGCTCTGGCCCCACAGCTCTGCTCAGGCCAGGCTGCTCTGGGCACTGCCACAATGGCCTCAGCCCCTGGCAAGGGCACAGCAGCAGCTGCAGCTGCCACAGGACTCAGCCCCAGTCATGGGGGAAGGGGCTTGGCCAAGGCCAAAGGAGGCTCCCTGGCTGCTCTGCTTCCCTCTGCCTGAGGTGCTGAGAGCTCTGCAGCCCCTGCTGCCATCCCATCTGCCCAGGGCAGCACAAGAGCCCCAGCCTTGGGGCCCTCAACAGCTGCTCCTGCTCCAGGCCCAGGGCCCATGCCAAAGCCGGGGCAGCCACAAAGCTGTGCTCATTTCTGTTCATTGCTGCTCTGATGGGGATGGATCCTCAGCCACTTGGAGGTTGCTAACAAATTTTACTCCTCCAGAGACCTCTTCAGTTCAGGAATCCAGTGACCAAGGCTGATAAACATCTGTTCAAAACACCCGAACAAGAAAAGGCCCGGGGAATATTTTAAATGTTCAATTCTTCTGTGGTTATTTAGAAATTATTCAATTGTATTCAAATTTAATATACTATTTTGAAAACAATGCAGACATTCCACTGTCATATTTTCTGAAAAATATTTTTTGCCAGGATTTCTTCTCCTGGGAAGCTAAGAAGCCTCAGTAAAGAATGAAAACAGTAATTATCAGATTGCTTCTGCTGTGTTTGCTGCTTTGGAGTGTGGTCTGGAGGTTGTTAACCAACAGGTGCATGTTTGATTGGTTTCCTGTGAATTGTTTTTACTTAATGACCAATCACCATCAGGTGTCGTGGCCTCTGAAGGGTCAGTCATGAGTTTTTCATTATCATTCTTGTTAAGCCTTCTGTCTGTATCCTATCTTATCCTTTAGTATGGTTTTAGTATAGCATTTGGTAATGTAATGTTATATAATATGACACGACATGACATGACATGACTAACATAACATAACATAACATAACATAACATAACATAACATAACATAACATAACATAATATCAGCCTTCTGAGAACAAGAAGTCAGATTCTAATCTCCCACCTCATCCTGGGGACCCTCACAAACTCAATACAGACAGAACTGTTTTGTCCTGCTTTCTTTTCCCGTTTATAAATTGATATCAGCAAAGTCCAATTGATATTGAAGCCCAGCACCTTCAAATTCAGTCTGAATAGATATGAAAACCAAGGCTCTCCAACAGGCTGACAAACAATATCCTTTTGTCGGCCCTGTCCACCGTTTCCCTCCAACCCCTGGCACTCCTATGGATCAGGAATGGTGCGGCCAGTAGGACGAGGGCAGTGATTCTTCTTCCTCTGTGCTGGGCAATGGTTGAGCAGCACCTCGAGTGCAGTGTCGAGTTCTGGGCCCCACAATTTAGGAAGGACATGGAGGGGCTGGAGTGTGTCCAGAGAAGGGCAACAAGGCTGGGGAGGGGTCTGGAACACAAGTCCTGTGAGGAGAGGCTGAGGGAGCTGGGGTTGTTTATCCTGAGGAGAGGAGGCTCAGGAGAGAAAAGGCAGTGTCAGGGCACAGGTTGGACTTGATGATCTCCAAGGTCTTTCCCACCCTTGCTGATTCTGGGATTCTCTGGAACCACCCTTGGAGCAGTTGCAGGAGGAGCCCTGGGCCTCCTCTTCAGAAGCTCCAGCAGCCCAGGTCCCTCAGCTTCTCCTGCCAGCCCCAAAGCCCATCCTGTCAGTCCTGCAGAGCCTCTGCAGCTCCTCCTCATTGCCCAGAACAGGGAGCCCCAGAGCCAGACACAGCAGCCCAGATGTGCCCCCCTGGCCTGGGGTGCCTCTGGCAAGGGAGCAGCACCAGGCACTGCAGGAGCCTGCAGACAATTCCTGCAGCACTTGTAGGATGATCCTGCTGCCCAAGGGACGTTCCTATGGTGCCAGGTCAGAAACTGCAATGGGGAGTGGGGCCAGAGAGGAAAGGGCAAACAAAGATGGGCTGTTTGCAGAGGAGGGAACAGCAATGTGCAATAGGAAGAAATCTGTATCAGGAAAGAAGAAGAAAGCAAAGGTGAAGGCAAGGAAATGCCCAGGGCAGTTTGGGGGTGGTCGCCAGGCAGCCTGGCTCGGAGCAACAGCGTCTGCAGTGGCACAGGAAACTCCCAGCTGATGGGAACAAACATTTCTGGCTGACTGCAGAGGCCAGGACAAAGCTGAGTGGTTTCCCTGGTGTCCCCCAGCCCTTGCTGGCCACAGGGGCTGATGGCATTTGTGCTCCCTCAGGTTCATGTCCCCAAAGCAACAGCATGGGGGTGTTCTCACCTGCTGTGTGCAATGCAAACAGGGGCTCCTGAGCCAGTGCTGCAAGGATGGGGCACCTGTGTGAGCTGGGGGAGAGGCCAGGGCTGCAGAGGGGGGATGTTGTTGGCAGCTCCATCAGGACGCTCTGGGACGCTGCCCTGGGCTGTGCAGCACACTGGGGATGGATCAGCCCCTGCTCTGCTGCTCCTTCCCGTCTGCCCCAGGGCCCTTGCAGAGCCCCAGCCATGCTGTTTGCCCCCAGCCTGCCCACGGCCAGCCTGGGGCTGCTCACGGGGCTTTTCTGTGCTGAGCATTGGCCTGGGTGTGTTCTTGAGAGAGCCTGGGCACGGAGCCTGGAGCCCCCAGGCCCTGGCCTGAGGCGTCAGCGCTGCCCCAGCAGTGCCCATGGCCTGTCCCTGCTGCAGCCCCGGCACTGCCACCCCCAGGGCTGTGCCCGGCCCCGAGAGCACTCAGGCCCTGCAGCAACACCAGGGCCACCAGGGCAGCAGGGCAGGGCCACGGCAGCAGCACTGGCAACACCAAGTGCTGCTGCTGGGCACAGCTTCTGGGCCAGCACTGATCTGCCCCCAGCTCTGCAGACAGTCATTGCTGCTGCAGCTCCAGGAAGGCATCAAAAGGGCATCTCTGCGGAAAACTTTGCTGGGACATCATTTGGTTCCTTTAAATTCACCAAGAGTGCAGCCCTCATTGACACAGTCACAGGGAGGTGGAGAGAACAAAGTGAAAAAATGGCATAAACATTGACATTTCTATGTGGGCAAGGTTAAAAAAAATAAAACAAAGGAAAAAAACTAAGCAAACCAACAAGAAGTTTTAAATATTAATTTTATTACAAGTAATTTGCTGAAATTGGCCAGCAGTTTAATATTCCTGAAGCCATCCAGTCATGAGTGTCCTCACTGCAGCCTTGAGCTCCTGGTTCCTCAGGCTGTAGATGAGGGGGTTCAGGGCTGGAGGCACCACCGAGTACAGAACTGACAGGGCCAGATCCAGGGATGGGGAGGACATGGAGGAGGGCTTAAGGTGAGAAAATGTGCCAGTGCTGAGGAACAGGGAGACAACGCCCAGGTGAGGGAGGCAGGTGGAAAAGGCTTTGTGCCGTCCATGCTCAGAGGGGATCCTGAGTACAGCCCTGAAGATCTGCACATAGGAGACAACAATGAACACAAAACAGGCTAATGCTAAAAGGGAACTGACAGTCATGTGCCCCAGTACCCTGAGTTTGGAGTGTGAGCAGGAGAGCTTGAGGATCTGAGGGAGTTCACAGAAGAACTGGCCCAGGGCATTGCCATGGCACAGGGGCAGGGAAAATGTATTGGCCGTGAGTAGCAGAGCATTGAGAAAGGCACTGGCCCAGGCAGCTGCTGCCATGTCGGCACAAGCTCTGCTGCCCAGGAGGGTCCCGTAGTGCAGGGGTTTGCAGATGGACACATAGCGGTCGTAGCACATGACTGTCAGCAGATAAAATTCTGCTGTGATGAAGAAGAGAAAGAAAAAGAGTTGAGCAGCACATCCTGAGTAGGAGATGTCCCTGGTGTCCCAGAGGGAATTGTGCATGGCTTTGGGGACAGTGGTGCAGATGGAGCCCAGGTCGCTGAGGGCCAGGTTGAGCAGGAAGAAGAACATGGGCGTGTGCAGGTGGTGGCTGCAGGCTACAGCGCTGATGATGAGGCCGTTGGCCAGGAGGGCAGCCAGGGAGATGCCCAGCAAGAGGCAGAAGTGCAGGAGCTGCAGCTGCCGCGTGTCTGCCAATGGCAGCAGGAGGAAGTGGCTGATGGAGCTGCTGTTGGACATTTGCTGAGGCTGTACTTGGGGAGCTGTTCATGGAGAAAAGTCAATGACAGGTTAGGAGGAACTTCTTCCGGCAAAATCAAAGTCTTTTCCTACAGACCCTTCTCCAGTAACCCTCGACACCCTTTTGAATTTCTAGCAGATTTTCCTTCAACTCCAAGTGGGGAGCCTTGGCTGTTGGTGCCTGAGTGGGACTTCAGGTTCAGGGCAACTACATACAGTGTTTTTGTAATTCAACATTGCTATGCATATGTGGGAGGAGGACAGGGACCTGTCCTCATGTTCCACTTTGAAACCCTGTTAACACAGAGGGCCCTGTTAACATCTGCACCCCCAGGAATGGGAACATCTGTTTAAATATTCTAGTGTTTTTATACTCCCTGTTCTCCTGCTGACTATTTTTAGATGTCAGAAACTCTCAGCATTTCTGCAGCCATCAGGGAGAACAGAGTGAGTTGTCTGAGGCAAGGTGGTGAGTGGAGAGTGAGGGGAGGTGCTCTGTCTCCAAGACATGTCCCAGGTTTTGTGGGCTTTCAGCATTCTCAGACAGAGGATGATAATGCTCTGATGTTTCCTTCAAAAACCATCCTGACACTGCTGAGAGAAGATGGATCCCCCACAGTCCACCAAATGTCCATCCCCTTCTTATAGTCTCAGCCCCACATTTGCACCCACGGGCACACAGGGCTCATTTCACCAACCCAAGGCATTTTCTCAACCTAGAACTTCTGTGCCTCACCCTGGGGTTTTCAGATAACACAGAGAGGCTCTAGGACAGGTTTGCACCCTGGATTGGAGCTCCCAGCCTGGACTGAAATCTCAGGGAGACTTCCAAGTGTCCTTATGATGGCATTGGATTGAGGGAGATGCAGTTCCTTCCCTGGCTGCACTGACAGCATTGCCCAGAGCCGGGCACTGGGGGCAGCATCACCCTGAGCCAGCTGTGCCCCCTGCCAGAGCCCCCAGGGCCGGGCAGCTGCTCCCAGCCCTGTGCTCTGCAGAGGGAACTGGGCCCGGCGCTGAAGAGCTGCCCCATGGCTCTGCTGCAGCTCTGCCTGCACAGGAGGGGCTGCACGCCTTGGAGCCCCGGCCCGGAGGTCACAGGAGGGAGGGGGCTTGTTCAGAGGGAGGGGCTGCATGGGAGGGGATCCTGTGGACATCTCTAAACTCTCCCTGCCACAGCATTGCTGGGTTTTGTTTTCTCTCATTGCCTGCTCTTCTCTCTGCCTCCTGCAGATTTTCCTCCTGCAGGTGTTTCGCTGTGCCTGATCTCTCCCTGCCAGCACTCACAGACCCCAAATCTCTTTGCACTCTCCTTGGACTGACAGAAACCTGCCTGTTTGCAGGGCACTGCCTGGGGGCAGGTTCTGTTTGCAGCCTGGAGAAAGGACAGCTCAGCCCGAGCCTGATGGCTCCAGCAATAGTGATCCTGGTCTGTCCATGGGCAGAGTGGCGGAAAGCACATTAGGGATCTTCTGTGAACCTATAGATTACTAAAACTAACAGTTTCAGATCTCTCAGGCACTTTTGAAAATTCATAATTAATAATCAACCACTAATATTTATCCCTCCCTCCCTGCCATGCTCCAATAGTTGGAAACTGAACGCCTGGTCTTTGTAAATATCCTCATTTTTATCAAAATCATTGTCTTGGTAATATTCTACAACTGATCAGAACACCTCAGCATGTCAGAACTTCATGAGCATTTCACCTCCCCTGCACCACAAACACTTAAGAGTTGTACTCACACAGTCTCTAGGCATTGGGATGTTTCAGCTTTAGGAGATGGCTCCAGGAGCTGCAGCTGCATTGTCCTGCAGCCAGAGGTTCCTGTGCCAAGGGCTGGCAGTGATTGTGCCCCAGGCACTTCTCAGCACCTTCCCAGCCCTGACTGATTGAAGCTCTCTGTGCCTCTGTGCTGTGCCCGGGGTGGCTGCAGGCAGTGCCCCAGCCCTGCTGGGCTGGCAGAAGAGCTGCTCATCAAGAGAAATGTGCTTTTGAAGCTCTTCTTGGTTACCAGGAGCTGCCTCTGTGCCAGGAGCCCAGCCCAGCTCAGCAGCACAGACACAGCACAAGGACTTTAATGAGCCTCTGGGGCTTTGTGCTTAGGCCCTGACCATCTGTCCATGAGAGGGAGCTGAAGAAACTTCTCCAGAACTCCAAGGAAGAATCCAACTCCAAAGTTTCTTGGACATTTAATGGGTCCCACTGAGGAGCACAAATGAGAAAGTGTCCCCAGGCCCCAGGCAGAGCAGAGAACGGGAGGCAGTGATGACAGGTGGGGACAAAGAGAAGCCAAGTCTTGGTGCCCTCGGGCACAGCAGGGTCTGTGACACCAAGGGCTGTGAGGAGACACCTTGTCCTGAGGCACTGGGACCTCCTGGCACAGCCCCAGCCAGGCTGGGCAGTGTCAGCCCCTTGTCCTGCCCTCAGCATCCCCCCCTAGCCCACATCCCAATGGCCTCAAGGATCTGCTGGAAGGAGTCCCTGGGGAGCCTTGCTCAGGAATGGCCCTGGGGGCTCCTGAATACTCCTTGCAGGGACTGCAGGTTTTTGAAAGGACTTTGGGTTTGGCTTTTGCCTTGGAGTCTCTGAGAGGTTTGTGCAATCATGGCCTCCAATTATCTGCTTTAATTAGTCCCTGGAGAGGCTTTGTCAGTAACAACACTCGGTGGGGCTCATTAATGCTTCAAGGTACTTCAGTTATTTTAAGGTACTTGGTGTTTCCCTTTTGATACAGACTCTGTGAGAGGTTTGTGCAATCATAGCCCCAGTTATCTGCTTTAATGAGTCCCTTGAGAGCTTTGTACTGACACTCAGTGGGGCTCATTAATACCTTGACACATTCAAGTTTTTAAGGTACTTTTTGGATTTAAGAATAATTTTAGGTACTTTTAAGGTGTTTCCTTCCCAAACTGAGTCTTTGAGAGGTTTTTGTACCATCCTGACTTCCAATTCTCTCCTACAAGGAGTCCCTGAGGAGCCTGTGTTGGGTATCTTCCCCCTTTCTGTTTTACAAAAAAGATGGAACTGAAAGAATTTTGTAAGTCTTTCTAAAAGCATCCAAACATACATGGGACAATTAACAATACAACAACAATCACTAAGAGATATAATAATTACGCTTTAGCTTGAAATCATCCAACCCTTTAGTCCCTTGGATTGGAAGAGTTCATTGAACCAGTCGTTGTTTTCCACTTGAAGATTCTTGAACCCTTCCTTCAGTATATGAATACTGTTGCGGATTGACTCACTGTGGCTGGAGAGGTTCATGCAACACATGACCTCAGAGTCTACACAGCCATGCCCATGTACCCAGAGTAAAAATCTATCGCTGTTCTGCAAGGTGGCATGTCTGATGGTCTCTATGTCTGAGAGCAGGCCACTCAATACAGGGAGGTAGCATTGGTTTGCTTGCTTAACAGGCACCCAAGATGGTCTAATTGTCCTAAAGCTTTAGCTGCAGCCACCCAAAGTATTTCAAATTGAGGATGCTACCATCCGATACCTGGATTAAAGTTTGCAAAGCCATCTCTTTGATATCATTCGATACTTCTCGGGGGATACTTGCTGCTTGATCATCTGGTAGGCTGTGTTGTCCTTCTCCAGCTAGATGGTTGATTGTCAATTCTGCCTATGCCTCATTATTAGCATAGTCTGCTCTTAATTGATTTAGTAAACACTTCCATCTCCCTTCCCACAGGGTGCATTCTGTAGGTGATAACAGCATGGTCATAATATATTTTAAATCATAGGGGGTTAAGGCATGCTGTAAACATGGCCCTCATTAGTCCATTAAAACAAGGTAAGTCCTTCCTATGGTCTTTAGCTGGCCTACACAGATCCTTGATTTCCCCGTAAACCAATGGCTGAGAGCTGGGATTCTGCCCCCTTCTTTCATACCATACCAGGGCAATGAGGAGTTTCAAGGCTATTTGCCAGTCTCCTTTCTTAACTGCTTCTTTCCAGATCCTTTCCCACGGATCTTCTGGGATTGAAGAGCGAGATGGATCTGAGGAGTCCAAACTGTCTTCTGCGGAGGAAGACTAACTTGGAGCAGAAACATTTGGATTAGAAATAGTGTGACAGTTGGGCTTAGTATCTGTGACCATGGGGTCATATTGTTGCCGGAGGGTGAGGCAAAGGGCACTGCCATTTTGTCAAGTGTTGGGGAGGAAGGGTCTTGATTTAGGATGACAAACAACTGGGCTGGCATTCTGGAGGCATGGCCCAGGGGGAAGGTGGGATGATTAAAATTGGGGGCGTGACCTGCAGTTCTGGGGGTGGAGTCTGGAGGTTCATTCAGGGTGGAAGAGAAAGTTGTGGTAGCAGGAAGTGGAGGAGCCAAGATGGAGGGAGGACAGTCAGGCTCAGGGGCATCTGGAAAATTTTTAATGATCCACTTCACAATTGATTTTTATTTGTTCTTTGAAGATATTTGGTCATGATCAGTGAGAATTAACTTGGAGCATCCATATACACACCTTTCTACTTTGGAGATCCGGCTGCCCATTTTTCTCTTTCTCCACCTTAGGTGGAGCTGCCACTGGAACACCCCAAATCAATAATGGGATGTGGGTGCATATTGTAAAAATGCAGTAGCAAAATGGGCAATAATTGTCCTGCGTTTCCCTAAACCCACATGCAATCCTACGCAGGTGAAACTGTCGTTGTCCCTGGGGATCCTGGCCAAGATCCCTCAAAACAATGATGAATCTGCCAGCCTGACACAATCCAAAATCCCGGGGAGCACTGGCCTATCCATCAGCTAACCACTCTGACGTGACTAAATGTCATGGTCCCTGTTTGGGCGGCAAAGGTCGCAATGAGGGTGGCTGTGACAAACCTTTCTGGCTCCCCAGCTTCAGGGCAAGGGTGGTGAAAATGAAAAGAAGCAGATGCTGGGGATGATGAAACAGGAAAGCCTTATAAATATGATTGCCTGGCAAAAGATGTTGAGAATATGGAAACTATAAGCGAGATTGAAATGAAAGCAAGCTTTGAGACACCAAGCCTTATTTACTGGACAACTGGCAAACAACTGTATGGCCTGCTGAAGGTAATCTTCGTTTGATGAAACAATACCTTCTGCTTGCAGACAAGTCCAAGGGTCAGAGCAGACCCTACTAGCTTGGCAGAAGGAGTCCAAAGTGTAGTTTTTAGGGTTTAAAATGTAGCACAGTATGGTAATGTAATGATCCTTATAGGCTGCATGTAAATGGTATAAGATTTGTATCTTTTACTATATTGGTTAGTGAAAATTAGA
This sequence comes from Zonotrichia leucophrys gambelii, assembly GCF_028769735.1. Classification (NCBI taxonomy): domain Eukaryota; kingdom Metazoa; phylum Chordata; class Aves; order Passeriformes; family Passerellidae; genus Zonotrichia; species Zonotrichia leucophrys. The sequence goes on from NW_026992689.1 coordinate 21,637, forward strand.
ATATGCAGCACAGAAGATTTATTGTATTGTAACAGGAACGCCCCTCCTCTTTTGGGCATCCATTTTGGGCGCCTCTTTCGAGCTCCTCTTTTGGGCCTGCTCTGCGCTGTGGCTGGCTCCAAACAAGGCCCCTGCACCCACACCCTTTGGAATAAACCACAAGTTCCGAGACCTGGCTTCAGACATCTGTTGTCTCTGTCCGTCCCAACCGTCCTAGTCCCCAATGATCCTACAAGCAGGATCAATGGAGTTGTCAAAAAAAAACTTTAATAGCAGGGTGAAAAACAATAAACATGGAGAAGTCCAGCACAGTACAAGGGGTGGCATTCAAAGACCTGAGATAAAGGCGAAGAAACAATATATAAGCTTGAGGGTAGAACACTCTAGAACAATAACCATATAGGGGAAACAAGTAACCAATAGGAGAGGAGAACTTGGACAACTTAGCATAACAACACTAAAGGCTTATGGGGGAACTCTCAAACTCACCCTAAGTTAAACAAATTATTCCCAGGGCTTAAAATCATGCCCAATACTTCTGGGGTAAAATCTGGCTGACTCTGAGTTACAGCTGGGCTAACTCCCACACCGCTGCTTTACTCTGGTCCCTTTGGACCATGTGGCCCAACAGAGCCACAAAGATGTCCTGGCTTCCACGAGGCTCTACAGTGTCACAATGGTCCCTTGGATCCACGGTGCTCTGCAGTGTCACAATGGCCCCTTCATTTCACAAGGCTCCCAAGTGTCACATTGGTCTCCATAGGAAGGAAACCCCGGAGCCCCCATGTTTCAGGAGCTGATGAACGGCAACCACCAGAGGCCAAGGCAAGACCTGTCTGTCCTGGCAGGTTAGGTTGGAGCAACTCTTGGATATTTGAAATTATGAATGTGGAGTCCTGATTTAAAACATTTGTGCCTGGAGAAGAGGGATGGGGGTTTCTTCATAAAAAGAAAAGCAGAGAGCCCTTTCCAGTGTTTGGAAAACAGGTAAGTGCTGCCCCTCAGGAGTCAAAGACGAGCCAGACTTGTCTGTCCTGGCAACTTGTCTGGCAGGAATACTTGTATACACAGAAATTTGGAGGTGGAATCCAAATTTTGACCATGGATACCTGGAGAAATGGACAGTTCTTTTCCATAAAAAAAAGAGCCCCGAGCCCCAGTGTTTCAGGGGCAGATGGGAGTGGCCTTCAACATTTCAAGGTCAGCCAAACCTGTCAGGTGACCCCAGGGAAACCAAGGCAGCCACACCTATTTCATGTTCTCTTGGTTCCACTGGGCCCTGCAGTGTCACAATGGTTTTCTTGCTTCCATGATGCCCTAAGGTGTCATAATGGCCCCTTGCTTAGTCAAGTCCTTAAGGATCTTAATGGTCTCCATAGTTCCACAAGGCCCCACAGTGTCCTAATGGCCTTTGGGTTCCATGAAGCCTTGCTGTGTCACCATTGCCCCTTGGTTCCATTGGGGCTCAGTAGTACAACAATGATTCCCTTGATTCCACAACTTCCCATAGTGTGAGAATAGCCTCATGGAAGCATGGGACGCTGCAGGGTCACAATGTTCCTTTGGTTCCATAGGGCCCCACAGTGTCACAATGGTCTCCATGATTCCATGGGGCCTTACAATGTCACAATGCTCTCCATGGATCCACAGCGCCCCGCAGGATCACAAGAGCCCTTTGGCTCCACGAGGCCCTGAAATGCAGCAATGACCTCTTGGTTCCACAAAGCCCTGCTGCTTCACACTGGGCCCTTGGGACCATGTAGCCCAAGAGAGACACAAAGATGTCCTTGGTTCCATGAGGCCCCTCAGTGTCACAGTGGTCCCTTGGCTCCATGGTGCTCCGCAGTGTCAGAATGATCCCCGTGGTTCCACAAGTTCCTACAGTGTAACAATGCCCTTTTGCTCAAAAATGCCCTGCAGTGTCAAAGTGGTCTCCATAGGAAGGAAAGAACCGAGCCCCGGGTCATATGAGAGGCAGTCCCGAGAGGCTGAGGCTAGCCAGAATTGATTGTATTGGCAAATTTTGTTTGGGAGCAACCCTTGGATATAGGGAATTTTAGAGGTGAAATCCTAATTTTGGCCATTGGAGCCTAGACAAGAGAGACTGTTCTTTTTCATAGAAAGAAAAACCCAGAGCCCCAGTGCTTCACAGTCAGATGAGAAGTGGCCCTTGGCGTGTCAAATTCAGGGGGGCCGCTCAGACAGTCCCCAGGAGGCCAAAGCAGGCAGACCTGTTCCATGCTCCCTTGATTTCATGGGTCCCCATACTGCCACCCCATACTGTATTCTCCTTGATTGCATGAAGTCTTGCAATGTCACAATGGCTTCTTGGTTTCATGAGCCCCAACAGAGTCACAAGGGTCCATTTCACGCAGACCTGCTGTGAAACAATGGCTCCTTGTTTCTATTTTAAATCAATCACAATCAAACCTCAGTTTGATCATTGATCCTTGCTTCCATAGGGCCCGTGATTTGCACAATGGTTTCCTTGATTCCTGGATTCCTGGATTCCACAGTCTCACCATAGTTTCCTTGGATCTCCATTGTCACAACTGACCTATGGTTCCATGAGGTTCTGTAATGTCACCGTGGTCGCTGTCAGAGGCTGGATGAGATCGATGTCCCGGGACACCTTGGGATGCTCGGAATGCCCGTGTGGGGCCCGGGCTGGGTCAGGCCTTGGTTTGTGGTGGGACAGAGCCCTGCCCCCAGGCCAGCCCTGGCAGAGCTGTCAATCACACAGCAGGAGGAGTGGTAACTTTCACAGACTTGCTTCTGTGGCCACTGGAGCTGACAGGTCGGTTAGCCACTCTCGGAGTGACTGGTGGAGACTACGAGTCCTGCCACTCCCAGGTTCTCCATGAGAATCCCGAGTAGTGGCTCCGTCTGCGGCGTGGTGATGCAGGCGAGAGCAGGACTGCGAAGAACTGTCGTAAAGGAATGAAGGAGCGGACATGCGTGTGGATGCCATGGCGCTTTATTTGACCCAGGCGGGGCCAGTGACGGTGTCAGGAAAAAGCCGTTAGGGAGGCATTTAAAAAGGGGAAGGGGGTAATGGCAGGAGACACGAGGGACCAATGAACAAAGCCCAGGGGAGGAGCGAGAGACACAACTGAACCAATAGGAAGGGCCAAGGGGAGGGAAGAGGCTTGGGAGAAAAATCATATGCTAGGTGAGGGATGATTGACATAAAAGATTCTCGACATAAAGGGGATGGTTACAATGATTGACAGGTAACAGGTGGGAGGAACAAAACATTAGGAGGGAGAACGTGGGGGGACCTGAGGGTCAAACAAAAATCTTAGCTTATAAAAACTAACCAACTTTACAATAAACCCATATAAAACACACACAATGCTACAACTTCCTGCTGATTGGCAGAGCTGCCAATCAATAATACAACAGGCAGAGCTGGTGCTACTCTGACTCTGACTGGGCAAGTGACTGGCAGTCCCACCCCAGGGGCAGGCCCATGAAGGCCCACGGGGTTAAAAGCCGGAGCACGAGGCCAGCCTGTGGTCTGGATCCTTCCTTCCAATGGGGTTCCTCTGTTGGCAATGCTGGAACCCCAGCACTTGGCACCTATGCGTGTGTCTTTCTGTAGATCTTCTGTCTTTCTGTTCTCTATTTCTTCTTCTAATCCTACTTACCTGGAATATTTTTGGCTAACTTAACATCTTAAGGGGAAATGTTTTTAGGTTAAATGGGCTAAGTAAATGATGGTAATGCTTTGATAAGAGTTTTATGTTGAAGTGGATGTTGTATTAAATGCTTAGCCCAAGTTCCTTGATTGTCTCTATTTTGCCAGTAAAATTTTGTGTAATTTTGACCTCTTAGCTCAGTTGGTTAGGGCATGGTGCTGGTATCACTGAGGCTGTGGGTTCAATTCCTGAGTGGGCCATTCACTTAAGAGCTGGACTTGATGATCCTTGTGGATCCCTTGCTATTAAGAGTATTCTTTAGCATCTGTCTGTGTTGAGAATATCTGGTTGGTGTTTCTCCTGTGCACCAAACTCAAGTCAAGGAACCTTTGGTTACCCCCAGCATTTCAGTGTTCTGGGGTGTTCCAGCCCTGCAGGCTCACAGCGGTCTCTTGTTTCCATGAGGCCCCACAGTGTCCCACTGGCCCCTTGGTTCCATGGGCCCCAACAGTGCCACAATGATCCCCTTGGTTCCACAACTTCCCACTGTGTCCCACTGGCCCCTTGGTTCCATGAGGATCTGCAGTGTCCCACAGGTTTATGACATTTGTCCTTGCTGCCCCTCACATCCCACTGCCCCACAAACAGCCCCGAGCCACCCGTGAGGGACAGGCCCTGCTGTCCCAGGCTGGGCTCTGGGCTTGGCCTTTCTGTTCCCCCAGCCAGCCCAGGCCTTGCTCAGCATTGCAGTTCCCTGCTCAGAGCCTTTGGCTGCCTGCAATCCTGGCCTCAAGGATCTGCTCTCACCAGTCCCTGGGCAGCCTTTGGCACTCCCTGCCCTCACTGGGGCCCAGTGATGCTCCAAGGGACTTGGAGTTTTGCTGCTGATCCCTTGAGCAGCTTCTCCAGCCTCCTCTCAGTGCCTGAGGGTGTTGGACTCAGCCCCAAATCCACCTGGGGCTCAACAAAATACAAAAAGCCCTTGGTGGCTCTTTGTCTTCCTTCAATGGTCTTGAACTCTCCAGTACTTGAACAGCTGAATGGAGTCAGTTTGGAGTTCTGTTAAGGAGGAAGACTCTCAAGTGCACCTCATGACTTTCTTTGTTTACTAAATTAATCTTTTTTTATTTTCCATTTCAGAGAAGAGCCGATAGAAGCATTCCCTAGATTATATTGATGCTGAATGTCTCCTTAGGAGGTCTGTGCATGGAAAAGAATGAGCCCCTTGAGGGCTGACCCTTTTTGGACAAGCTGCTCCTCACCCCCCCCCCACCATGTCTGACATTGGCCCACCTGGCACTGACATCCCTGTGCCCTGCAGCAGAACCTTGTCCCCTGAGCTCTGCAGCTCCATGTCCCAGCCCATTGCACCATGTCCCACTTCTCTCCTCAGGGCTCTGCCTGCACATAGGCCCAGGAGAAGTTTTCCTGTTGGGAAGGAAAGAATGGAAAAGCCGGAGCAGGTTTCCTGAACAACAAACCCCACTCAGGAGCCACCTGCTCAGTCCAGGCTGCCTGGAATGGTGTCACCTTTCTACAAGGGACAGTGTGAGCAGAAATGATCTCTGGAAGCAGAATTCTCTGAGTCTTGCAGATGAATTCTCTATCCCTGTCCTTTCCCTGGAGCTGTGTTGTAGATGGAAGCTGCTGGTGCCATCCTCACCTTTAACCTCTCTCTTGAATGCAAACAGATGTTCCCAGGTGTGTTCAGCAGGATTTGCTCAATGTTTCTAAACAACATTTGTGTTCCTCATGGAATGAAGGGGCCATTTTGACACTGAGGGGGTGACGTGGAAGCAAGGAGTCAGTTGGACCATGGAGTGCCATGGAACCAAGGGGCCATGGTGACACAGCAGCACCATGTGGATCCAGTGGTCCATTGTGAGAATGTGTATCCAAAGAGACCATGGAGACACCCCCAGAACCTCATGGAACCAAGGAGACCATGGTGACCCAGAGGGGCAGCATGGAGCCAATGGTCCATGGTGACACTGCCCATCCAAGGAAGCCATTTGGACACTGTGGAAGCTCATGGAGCCAGGGCGGCCATTGTGACACTGAAGAACTTCATGCCACCAAATGTCCACGGCGACCCAGCAGGGCATCATGGGAACCAAGGAACCACTGTTGGCAGTAGGGAAACTCATGGAACCAGGGGCTGTTGAGGCATTGCAGAACCAACAGAGCTGCTGGACCTTGTCCCCTGGCCCTGCACAGCTCCTTGGGAGGCACGGCAGGAGCAGCTCCCTGGGAGCCTCGGGAATGCCCCTCTGGGATCCACGGCACCCACTCCCAGGGGCTGGAATGGCAGTTCCCAGCCAGGAAAAGATTTTCCTCCCCTGGGAGGCAAAGCTCTTAAGAAGGAGCCAAAAGCCAAGTGGAGCAAGATCTTACAGTGACATTTCACTGCCAGCCTTCATAACTTCATCCATGGTTGTTGTAGCTCCTGGATTGGGAATTAAATCAGGGCAGGGTCTTTGGTGGGATCTGCCCTGGGTCAAGAGAGTCACTGAAAGAGAAACAGAGCAGGCAAAGAGAGGCAGGAGAGAAAGGAGGACACAAACACAATAAGCTGAGAAGGTGGCACTCTGAAAAACAGACCAGAACTGACTGAAAAGGAATGGGACAGAAATCAATAGTTCTGAAAGTTTCATTGTCGCAGACATTTCTTCATAGAAATCCTTTCTTTGGGATTTCTCCTTCTTCTGGGAAGCAAAGGGCCCCAGAAGAAGAATGTAAACAATTGTTATCAGCTGTTGTGAAATGTAGCAGGTGTCCCTGTGATTGGCTCATCTTCCTTGTGTACCATTAAAGGCCAATCACAGGAGCAGCTCAGGGACAGATTCCCTGGGCAAAGAACTTTGTTATTCATTCTTTCTATTCTATTCTTAGCATAGCTGCTCTCTGCAACTTCTCTTCTTATTCTCTTTTAGTATAGTTATAATGTATTATATATCTTATATCAATAAATCAGCCTTCTGATCAAGAAACAAGATTCTCGTCCTTCTCTCACCACAGTGACCGTCTCAGGTCGCTGTAATATCTGGTGACCCCTCGTGTCAGGGCAAAAATTAATTTGATAAAGACCAGAGGAGCAAAGTTGCTGCACTGGGTAAAATCCTGTATGTGTAGCATGTGATGGTTGCTTTGAAGTGACCACAGAAGTGGATTCAAGCCAGGAGCTGAAGAACTGAAGATCCTGATTTGGACAGAGTTCACAGCCAAGGCTGACCACAAAGAGAACCTTCTTCTGGAACACCTTCAGGAAGATGTTCGCAGAGCTGGCCAGAGCAAGCTGGACATTTTCACAAGGTACTTTTGTCTTTTCCCTTCCTGATGAACCAGCCCTTCGTAGTTTGTGGCGGTTGGTATGGCAGACACATGCCTTGGAAGAAGAGGTTCAGTTCTCCCCTTCAGAGGAGAAACTTATTGCCCTCTGGCAAAAATGGTGTAGAGAAGATGGGATTTTTCTGTCAGCAACAGATCTCTATGAGTTCTTTCGATGGGCAAAGCTTTTTGAGTTCTTTACTCATGTCCTGCATGCCTTGGATGTTTTTGTCTGGGAGTGCATGAACTCCATTTTTCAGTTTGTCTGGGGCCAGGAACGTGTTTTGCCTTTTATCTACCCAGCATTTCTAAAGCTCTTCCCAGTTTTGAAACGGAGAGCAGCTATTTTTCAATGGATTTCTAACTGTTATGGACAGGCTCCGTTTCCACCGTCCCCGGTGGGAGAAGACCCGGCGGGGGATGAGTGGGGGCTTCCCAGCCCCCCGTCCTCAGCGGGAGAAGCCCCGGTGGGGGATGAGTGGGGGCTGCCCGGCCCCCCCTGCTTCGCGGCGGGGGGGGCGAAACTGCGCCGAGCGAAGAAGTTTTTTTTACTCTTTCTCCGGAGCCTGCGCAGACGGAACCTTCTCCCCCCCCTCCTTCTCTCTCTCCGGGGGGATGGGAATGGGCGGTCCCGCTCGAACCAGTGCCGTTGGTGCCGCCCCTGCCAGCGCTGCGTCCGCCTTCAAGACCCGCCTCACCGGCGCGGCCGCCACTCCAGGCGATCCCGTCTCCGCCTCTCCAGGCGGTCCCGCCCACGGCTTCACAGGCCTCCCCGCCCCTGCCAGCGCCTGCGTCTGAGAATGCAGAAGAGGCACTTCCTGTGGCTGCTGAGTTGCTAAGCGACGACGACGCGTCTCCAGCTTCCGGCTCAGCGGAGGAGAAGATCTCTCCGGCCCCTCCGGCCCCTCTGCCGCTTCCATCGGCCTCCTCGCCGCCTCAAGCCGAGACGGTCCCTGTTCAGGATGGTGCTGGAGACGGCGCCGAACCTGCGGGACCCTCGGAAAAGCCCGCGGCCGCTCCTACATCCAGCGAGATTCCCTCCCCGGTTCCGGCTCCCCCCCCGCTGCCTGCACAGGCTGCCCCAGCAGTCCTGCCGTTGTCGGAGGCTGTGTCCTCCGTGTCGGCGTCAGAGGCTGCCCTGGAACCGGCGGCTTGTTCGAGCTCGGACCATCCCGGACCGGTTGCTGTAGCAGCGGCCCCGGCGGCTGGTCTTCCCTTCCGTGGAGCGGGGGCTGCCCGCCAGCTGACTGGGGGGACAGCCCGTCTCCCTGCTTTTAAGATCAGCATTCTCGGCGGGTTCGGGGGTGGTTTTTCGGGGATTGTCCCATGGAGGCTGCCATCTCTGCCGCCTCTCTTGCGCCCTAGTGGCGGGGGGCAGGTGCATCCCGAGAGCTCTGCCTCTGATCTCCAGCCCGGAGGGGGTGGGGATGATGCCATGGGGCGGATGAGACACAAACCCAATGCATTGCAGGGGAAGAGGGCACAAATGGAGGAGACCATAGCTGGTTTGCTGTGGGAAACAAACATCTCCAGACCCCAGATGGGATCTCTGGGGAAGGCTTCTATTTCCCTGCTGCTGGCATGCCTCAGTGGTTTTGGGAAAAGAAAGTGTGTCCCCACTCGTGCTGCCATTGTACTGGCAGCAGGGTGCAGGCCTGTGGGAATGCAGAGCCTGCCTCATGGGTTTGGCCTGGGCCGTTGGGCTCAGGAAGTTTTTGGGCCAGGGCCAGCGTTTGGCCTCTTGGTGTTACTGGGGGTTGAGGTTTCTCCTACTGGTCCTGGTCCCCCTTTGTGGGCCAGTTTTGGGGTTCCTGGTCCATCATGGGCCAGGGCCCCCAGGGCCTTTCCTTCTCTGGCACTGCTCTGCTCTGCTGCTGCTCTTTTCATTTTCGATCAAAAAAAAAAAAAAAAAAAAAAAAAAAAAAAAAAAAAAAATTAAATAAAAAAGATTGAAAATAGCGGGCAGCAGCTCTGAAGCCCTGAAGCATTGAAGGGCCAGAAAAGGACATTCTAAAAGTTGTTCAAGTTGTTTGAAATTGTTGTAAGACTGTCAATATGTTTTTGATAACTGTTGATGGGACTTTTGCAGCAAGTCTGTTTTCAGGACCGAAAAGGACTCTCAGATATCCAAGAGAAACAACTTCAGCTCTTGGACTGTTCCTGAAACCCAGCTGCTTGGACTTGAATTCTCTTTGCATTGCTTTTTGCATTTTTTTAGATTGTAGGATTGTTTTAGTGATTTATTAGTATTGTATATTTTACAGTTGAAGAAATCTCCTGCTCATTTCACATCAGCCTTTTTCTTTTAATTTATACAATTTAGAAGGGTGAGATGTCGCAGACATTTCTTCATAGAAATCCTTTCTTTGGGATTTCTCCTTCTTCTGGGAAGCAAAGGGCCCCAGAAGAAGAATGTAAACAATTGTTATCAGCTGTTGTGAAATGTAGCAGGTGTCCCTGTGATTGGCTCATCTTCCTTGTGTACCATTAAAGGCCAATCACAGGAGCAGCTCAGGGACAGATTCCCTGGGCAAAGAACTTTGTTATTCATTCTTTCTATTCTATTCTTAGCATAGCTGCTCTCTGCAACTTCTCTTCTTATTCTCTTTTAGTATAGTTATAATGTATTATATATCTTATATCAATAAATCAGCCTTCTGATCAAGAAACAAGATTCTCGTCCTTCTCTCACCACAGTGACCGTCTCAGGTCGCTGTAATATCTCATTTACTATCAAAATAGATCACGTGCACCCAGAACTACACATTTTCAATCGCACACCCTCAAATTTGGATCCCACTTCTCCCAATCTCCTTCCAATCCCATTTCACCCTGGAGACTGTGGAATCAAGTAGATTTGGCATGGGACTGAGTTTTTCTTAGGTGAGAATAAGGCGTATTTACATGGATTGAGCAATTTTGGGGTAAAATTGAGGTGTTTTCAATGGGATTGAATCATTTTGAGGTGACATACCAACCTGTCTTGAATTCTGGAGTGCAAGGATATGGAGAACATTTGCTGAAATCCCCAAGAATCCACAAATCTTCCAGAATATGTCCCAAACCCATAAATTCCTGGTCAAGTAATTGTTAACTGATGGAACTTTATATATTTTTGATAAATTTCTTTCTTTTTAGTCCTATTTCAGGTGGTTTTAAGTGATAAAGAAAAATCAAGAGGAAATTGGGGCCAAACCAAAAGAATAACCAGCCAGGTGTCCTCCCAGCACAGATCACTGAATGTGGGTCACCAGGGCTCTGCCCAACGTGGATCCTCCCATGGGGGATGAAGCTGGAGTGGTGCATGAAGCTCTTCCTGCAATTGGAGCATTTCCCGGGCTTCCCTTACTGGTGCCTCCGTTGGTGTCTGGTCAAGGGAGAGCTGCTGGTGAAGCTCTTCCCACACTGGGGACACTCGTAGGGCCTCTCCCCAGCATAGAGGCGCCGGTGGGTGACGAGGGTGGAGTTGTGCTTGAATCCCTTCGCGCAGTCGGGGCAGTGGAAGGGCCTCTCATCCGTGTGAGTGCGCTCATGCAGGAGTAGACTGGAGCTGGTCTGAAACCTCTTCCCACACTGGGGACACTTGTAGGGCCTCTCTCCAGTGTGGATGCGCTGGTGGATGATGAGGTGGGAGCTGCGCTTGAAGCCCTTCCCACAGTCGGGGCAGTGGAAGGGCCTCACATCTGTGTGAATTCGCTGGTGGCGGAGGAGGTGAGAGCTGCTCTGAAACCTCTTCTGGCACTCGGGACACTCGTAGGGCTTCTCTCCCGTGTGGATGCGTTGGTGGGTCACAAGGGTGGATCTGTAGCTGAAGCCCTTCCCACACTCCCCACACTCGTATGGCCATTCCCCTGTGTGAATCATCTGGTGGCTGATCAGGGTGCTGCTGTGCCTGAAGCTCTTCCCACACTCCAAGCACTTGTAGGGCTTCTCCCCATCATTAAGCTGCTCATGGGCCACCAGCTCTGAGCTCTGGCAGGAGCTCTGTCCACCTTCCTGGCACAGTGTGGATCTTTCCTCAGAGCACCCTGGGCTGGGGTTGGAGCCCCTTCTCATGGGGAATGTCTGAGGTTTTTCTTCCCTGTTGGATTCCTGTGCAATAGAGTCGTTCAAAATGGTCTCTTTCACAAGGTTTTTCCATGGGGTTTTATCCTCCCTGGTCTTCATTCTCAGTTCCTTCCCTGAGGGAGGAAGGACAAGGACAGGATGGTATTTGCCTCCATGCCAGAGGGAAGGGGAAGGAGATCCCTCCAGTGCATCTCCAGCCAGATGGGGTTGGCACCGGGGCTGTCCTGCAGCTGGGGGCTGTGCTGGGCTGAGAGCTGGAGCAGGAGAGAGGGGGAAAAGGGCACTGACTTCCTTCTCACCTGCCTGGGTATCCCAGGGCTCTTTCCTCTTCCTCACAGCCTCCTCCTTCATTGAGTCAAGGTTTGGGAATAGGAAATCCTTTTTAGGGAAGAAAACAAGTGGTGCGCTCATTGTCTTTTACACTGGTTCTAAGGCAAACCTGGGGAGGGTCTAAACCAGATTTTCAATTTAATAAGAAAATTAAAGGCAATGATACAGAAACACTGCCTTAAACTGAGAGAGTCAGGATATAACCTGACACCCTGTTGGTCAGGGTGTTGGCAGCAGTCACATTTAATGGTGGTTGCAGTCCTGTTGGAGTGATGAACGTGACTCTCTCAAAGCAGTGATCCTGCAGAAGGGTCTGGTCTTCCCCTGAAGGTCCAGTGGTGGTTATGGAGCTCTTGTCCTCTGGGAATCCAGTAGGCAAGATGCTCCTGGTGTTGAAAGCCTCAGCTTATATCCAGGTAGGAATGCTTGGATCCTCCACATGGGCAGAGCATCCCACAATGGGATGATGGAATTTTATCAGTCCTGCAGTGACACTTAATGGCCCATTAACAGAAGATATCTCCCCTGGAGGCCGTTATCAGGGCTGAGTCATGGAAGAGATAAAGAACATTGCCCCACCTGTTTATAGCAGTTTATGATGCTGGGGATTGCAAACATGCATTTGGTTACATCTTACATTACAACCTGAAACAGTGGGGTAATCCCTGCTCAGGGGGTGAACACCATCCCCCTTTCCCAAACTGGCTCAGGTGTAAAACCCCCACCCTGGGAAGGCCACACACACAGGGGACAATGTCACACTTGCCCTGCTCCAGGGGAGGTCTTTGTCCCTGTCACTCCCTTGCTGTCTCCCCTTTTCTCTTTCTTTCCATCTCTCTCTCTACCTCACATTTATTGTTCAATAAAATCCACGATGGATTTGGTCTTGTTAGCACATTAATCGGTGCAGAGGCATCTCTCTAACAATCTTCTTAACCAGATTGCAACATTATTTTGGCACAGTGTGTTTAGGCGCTGTTCTCTGTGTGCCTTTGACAACATCATGGTTCCCTCCTCTGAGGAGGTTGTGGTTCTCTCTTGAAACTTGGACGCAGCTTCCTCTGAGCGACCTACGAGAGAACTAATGAGAAAAATGGCTGTTGTGGGTGGACAGTATAAAGGAAATATTTTGTTGTCCTTGCTTGAAAAGTTTGTTAAAATCACTGGAGGAAAGGGAGCAAATGATACCAGCAAGACTGACAAGGTTCATTCACCCCATGGTGAGGAACACAAGGGGCTGCTGAAAGTCCTACAAGAAGCCCAGCTCCAGTAGCTAAATTCCCAATTAACTACTGAATTCCCAGGCTTAAGTTCCTTGGAAAATGTGAGAATCATTATTCTCTTCATCTCTGTCACCTTTGTGACAGCTACACAGAGCTTCCCCTTCCTTTTAATAATATCTGTATTGGGCTGAATTTGCACTTTTCTTTTATTGGAACCTGCCAGCAACTGAGCTGGAGCTGTGCAGGAACCAATGAAACTTGGAATTGACGTAGAATTGCTTTATTGTCAGCTGGTGCTATGGGGGCCGTGGGGCAGAGGGGTGGGAAAGGGGGGGTCCGGGGTGGGAGCAGAGGAAATGCTGGGGCCGGGTGCTGAGCACAGGGCTGAGCACACAGAGATGGTTTTGTTCTTGCTGAGCTCGCACTGAGCCAAGGCCTGTCCTGCCCCTTGTCCAGCCATGCTGGGGCGGGGCTGAGGGTGTGGGGGAGGTTGCGAGGGGACAGAGCCCGGACAGGTGACCCCAGATGACCCCAGGGATACCCCAGACCAGAGCACATCATGATCAGTGTATGAAATGGGGGGAACAAGGAGGAAGGGGGGAATTTTGGAGTGAGCGCTTTTGTCTCCCCAGGTAACACTTAGGCAGGATGAGGCCCTGTTTCACTGGTGGGCAGGGCCAGCACCAAAGACACAGACACCAACTTAAATTACGGAACAGGCTAATTTAGATAATGCAAGTTTTCAAAAATTTACAAAAATATTAGATAGGCAAAGCAAATAATCATTAGTAAATAATTCCAAAAGAGAAGATGTTGAAATGATTATCACACAACTTTGCATTTCTGGCTGCAGGCTCTGGAGATTCTATCTCTGCCTTCAGTCAGGGTTGCATTCCCTAACAAGTCCTGGTACCAAATCCTGCCTTCCAAGGCTGGAACAGTGTCTCAGGTTTAGCTGAGTGTGTGTTCAATTACCATCTGTTAAAGGTGGGGCAATTATCATTTGTTAATTGAGCAGTTTACTTTATCTCTTACACAAGGAATCCTCCCTCCAGGGAGATATCCTCTGTTAATGGGCCATTGAGTGTCACTGATAAAAATTACATCATCCCATTGTGAGAAACTCCACCCAGAGGGAGGAGCCAAACATTCCTACCTGGATATAATCTGAGGATATGAACAACACAGTCAGCCTTCTCCCACAGGATACCCAGAAGAGCAGCTTTCAGCTCCACTGGATCCCAAAGGAAGACCAGGCTGATCTACACCACCACTGGACCTTCAGAGGAAAACTCCATCCTGCTGCAGGATCGCTGCTCTAACAAAACCACCTCTGTCACTCCAGGAGCACTGCAGCCGCCCTTTAACAGGAGTGCTACCAACACTCTGACCCACAGGGTTTCAGGTTGTATTCTGACACTGCAAGTAGATTTTTAATACTATTTCACTTGTATTTTTAATTTTCCTACCGAAGAATTGTTATTCCTCCTCCCACAGATTTCGCTTGACAGCCCCTTACTTTGAAAATTATAATTCCAAGGGAAGGGATTCACATTTTCCATTTCAAGGATGTCTCCCGCCTTCCTTAGCAGACACCTGTCTTTTCAAACTGACACAATGCCCCAGGACACCCAGGCAGGTGAGGAGGAAGTCAGTGCCCCTTTCCCCCTCTCTCCTGCTCCAGCTCCCAGCCCAGCACGGCCCCCAGCTGCAGGACAGCCCCGGTGCCAACCCCGTCTTGCTGGGGATGCACTGGAGGGATCTCCTTCCCCTTCCCTCTGGCATGGAGGCAAATCTCATCCTCTCCTTGTCCTTCCTCCCCCAGGGAAGGAACTGAGGATGAAGACCAGGGAGGATAAAACCCCATGGCAGAACCTCATAGAAGCAGCTGTTTTGAGAGGCTCCATGGCACATGAATCGAATGGAGAGGAAAATTCCCAGAGATTCCACAGGAGGAGGGGCTCCAACCCCAGCCCAGGGTGCTCTGAGGAAAGATCCACCCTGTGCCAGGAAGGTGGACAGAGCTCCTGCCAGAGGTCAGAGCTGATGGCCCAGGAGCAGCTTCATGATGGGGAGAAGTCCCACAAGTGCTTGGAGTGAGGGAAGAGGTTCAGGCAGAGCAGCCACCAGATGATCCACACCAGGGAATGGGCCTACGAGTGTGGGGAATGTGGGAAGGGCTGCAGCTACAGATCCACCCTTGTGACCCACCAACGCATTCACACAGGGGAGAGGCCCTATGAGTGTCCCCAGTGTCAGAAGAGGTTTCGGATCAGCTCCGATCTCCTCAGGCACCAGCGGATTCACATGGATGAGAGGCCCTTCTGCTACCCTGACTATGGGAAGGGCTTCAAGCGCATCTCCCACCTCATCATCCACCAGCGCATCCACACTGGGGAGAGGCCCTACGAGTGTCCCCTGTGTGGGAAGAGGTTTCAGACCAGCTCAAATCTCCGTCTGCATGAGTGGAGTCACACTGAGGAGAGGCCGTTCCACTGCCCTGACTGTGGGAAGGGCTTCAAGCACAACTTCACCCTCATCAGGCACCGGCGCATCCACACTGTGGAGAGGCCCTACGAGTGTTCCCAGTGTGGGAAGAGCTTCACCCAGAACTCTGACTTGACCATGTACCAGCAGAGGCACCAGTAAGGGAAGCCCTGCGAGAGCCCTGACTCCAGAAGGACTTCATGCCCAGTTCCAGTTTCATCTGCCATTGGAGGACCCATTTTGGGAAGAGCCCTGGTGATCCATTTTCCCTGTGATCCATTCTGGGAAGACAGCTGTCCCTTTTCCTGCCCCTGCCAATGATCTGATGTGGGATTGAAGAACATGAGGATCTGGCCACGGCCCTGTCATTACATTCAGTCTCACCTCAGAACATTGCCAGGGTCAGGAAAGGGACCCTCTCTCTCCCTGAGGAGAAGGGTGTCCTTTCCAGGCAGGGGGAAATTGTGGCCAGGAAGAGCCAGGCAGTTGTGTTGTAGTTTTCCCTTTTTCTTATCTCTTATCAGTATTGTTTCTGCTTCTGTTTCTTCCTTATCTTGTTGCTGTTCCCAATAAATTGTTCTTATCCCAGCCCAGGATCTTTGCCTTTCATGCTTTCCATGGGAGGCAGGAGGGCAGCACGGTTTTAGCAGGAGCAGGAAATTGGGGTATCCCATTCCTGAACCCCGGCCCCTGAAAACCGAGCATCCCAGCTGTTCCCAGTCCTGGTGGCCATGGCAACAGCCTTGGGAGCGGGTCCCTGGCTGGGGCTGTGGGAACCTCTTCCCTCTGGTGCCCAGGGACAGGATTGGAGGGAACGGCTGCAGCTGAGTTGGGGCAGGCTCAGGTTGGATGTCAGGAAAAGGTTTTTGCCCAGAGGCTGCTGGGGCCCTGCCAGGCCCAGGCTGGCATTGTTGGGGTGCCCTGTGCAGGGCCAGCAGTTGGACTGGAGGATCCTGATGGGTCCCTCCCAGCTCAGCCAATTCTGTGGTTCTGGGATCCCATGAGCTTGGGGATGGGGCAAATGGTTACCATGGCAATGGGCTCTGGCTGCAGGCTTGAGCTGGTGTCCATGGCAACCACCCCTGGCATGGGGTCTCCATGGAGCTGCCGAGGGACTGACCATAGCAACATGGGGCTGGTGACGGTTGCCATGGAAACTGAGCATAGCAATAAGGTCCTGGTGATGGTTGCCTGCTAAGGGTCAGATTTGTCACAGGCCCTCAGAGGGGTTCCATGGGGACTTTCCAAGAGTCTCCAGGCTGTTCAAGAGCTGGAATGTCACAGGTAGACACAGGGGCTCCATGGAGGCCTCCCAGGGCTTTCTGAGGATGGTAAAGAGCCCTGTGGTCAGAGGCAGTCACAGCCATTCCATGGTGACATCCCAGGGGACCTTGGACTGCAAAGGCACTGATCTGTCACAGACACTCACGGGGGGTCCACGGTGACATCCTAGGAGTCCCCAGGCTGCCAAAGAGCCGGGATGTCCCAGACACTCACTAGGGTTCCTGTCATGGGCACAGTGAGACCTTCAGGCAAAATTTATTAGAGAGGCTCCTATTGGGTCACAGGGTGCAGAAAGGAGCCCCAATAGCCCCCACAGATCCCCAAATGTCACTGTTGAGTCAGAGATGACACAGACCCCGATGAGAAGGCTAAGGGCTAAAAGCCACCTGTTTTTTCAATCCTCTCCTTTTACACCTTGCTTTGCTACAGGTGGACCTCATTGGTCATTTGATCAACAGATTTCACGTGATTGGCCAATTAAAGCAACACCCTGCAGTAAAC
>NW_026992690.1:0-38384 GCF_028769735.1 Zonotrichia leucophrys gambelii
GATATTTAGGGGACATTTTTGGGGTGTTTTGGGTCACCCACTGGGCGATGTGGCGGCACCCGCAGGCCGCAGCCACGTGCAGGGGGGTCCAGCCCTCGTTGTCGGCCTGGTTCACGTCGGCGCCGCTCTCGACCAGGAACTGCACGACCTCCATGTTCTCGTCAATGCACGCCTGGGGACACCAATGGGGACAATGGGGACATTGGGGACACCATTGGGGACATTGGGGACATTGGGGACATTGGGGACACCATTGGGGACAGCATTGGGGACACCCCAGGGATCCCCCAAACCCCCCCAGGAACTGCACGACCTCCATGTTCTCGTCAATGCACGCCTGGGGACACAATGGGGACAATGGGGACAATGGGGACAATGGGGACAGCAATGGGGACAATGGGGACAATGGGGACAATGGGGACAGCAATGGGGACACCCCCAGGGATCCCCCAAACCCCCCCAGGAACTGCACGACCTCCATGTTCTCGTCAATGCACGCCTGGGGACACCAATGGGGACACCCCCCTGGTGACCACGCCCCCTGGTGACCACGCCCACCTGACACACCCCAGATCTGTCAGCATTAACCACGCCCATTTTCCTCAGACCACACCCCCACTTTATGCCCCACCTCCTTTACAGGCCCTGCCCACCAAGCACGCCACACCTTCCCATGATCACGCCCCCTTTCCATCAAGCCACGCCTTTTTCTATCCAAGCCCCGCCTGTTTTAACGTGCCCTGCCCCCGATACAGATGGCGGCTCCTTTAAATATAACCACGCCCCTTTTCCAAACCCCACCCACCTGGTGCAGCACGGGGTTGGCCCCGCCCATCCCCTCTGGCCCCGCCCACTTGGTGGAGCGCGCTGATCCCGTCCGCCTTGGCCCCGCCCGATTCCCTTAGCCCCGCCCCATTCCCTTAGCCCCGCCCACCTGGTGCAGCGCGCTGATCCTGTCCGCGTTGGCCCCGCCCGTTCCCCTGAGCCCCGCCCCGTCTCCCTTAGCCCCGCCCACCTGGTGCAGCGCGCTGATCCCGTCCGCGTTGGCCCCGCCCGTTTCCCTTAGCCCCGCCCCATTCCCTTAGCCCCGCCCACCTGGTGCAGCGCGCTGATCCCGTCCGCGTTGGCCCCGCCCGTTTTCCTTAGCCCCGCCCCGTTCCCCTTAGCCCCGCCCACCTGGTGCAGCGCGCTGATCCCGTCCGCGTTGGCCCCGCCCGTTTTCCTTAGCCCCGCCCCGTTCCCCTTAGCCCCGCCCACCTGGTGCAGCGCGCTGATCCCGTCCGCATTGGCCCCGCCCGTTTCGCTTAGCCCCGCCCCTTTCCCCTTAGCCCCGCCCACCTGGTGCAGCGCGCTGATCCCGTCCGCGTTGGCCCCGCCCGTTCCCCTTAGCCCCGCCCCGTCACCCTTAGCCCCGCCCACCTGGTGCAGCGCGCTGATCCCGTCCGCGTTGGCCCCGCCCAGCAGCGCGCGCCCCCCGCCCTCGGGCGCCATGACCATGGCGCGCGCCTCGGCCAGCTCCGCGCCTGCGCAGACCGCTCGGAACTCGGCCTGGCGCTCGAAGCGCACCCGGGGCGGGCCCGGCCTCGCCGCCGCCTCCCCCGCGCCCGGCGCCGCCGCCGCCGCCTCCTCCCAGCGCCGCAGCTGCTCCCGCCGCCGCTCCCGGGCCGCCGCCGCCGCCGCCGCCGCCGCCGCCGCCGCCGCCGCCATGGCGGGGCCGGGGCCGCCGCGCCGGGAGGGGGCGGGGCCGGAAGCGGCGGGGGCGGGGTCGCCATGGCAACGGCGCGCGCGCGCGCGGGGGGCGACGGGAAAGGGAGGAGCGGAAGTGACGCGAGGAGGCCGGTGTGTGAGTGACGCAACGGTTTTTATTGGTGTGACGTAGTGAGGTTGCGAGGTGTGACGTCACGAGGGGCGGGGTCACTTCCAGCGCCCGCCCACGCGGCCCTTGGCGACCTTCTTGCTGTGGGGGAGGGGCGGCGGGGGTCGGCCAAGGACGGGGCCCAAAATGCCCAGAAATCGCCCCAAAAACGGCTAAAACCCAACAAAACCACCCAAAATACCCCAAAACCACCCCAAATCCCCCAAAATACCCCAAAACCACCCCAAATCCCAGCAAAATCCTAAAATCCACCCCAAAATCCCCAAAAATCGCCCCAAAAACGGCTAAAACCCCCCAAAACCACCCAAAACCCCCCAAAATACCCAAACCCCCGTTCAAAATACCCCCAAAACCACCCAAAATACCCCAAAACCACCCCAAATCCCAGCAAAATCCTAAAATTCACCCCAAAATCCACAAAAATCGCCCCAAAAACTCCCAAATTCCCCCAAAACCCCCCCCAAAAAAACCAAAATCGCCCCAAAAAAGCCCCAAAATCCCTCAAATATCCCCCAGGACCCTCCAAGACCCAAAAAACCCCAAAATCCCCCCAAAACCCTCCCAAAATCCATCCCCAAAAAACCCAAAAATCCCCAAAAAAGTCCCCCAAACCCTCCAGGACCCCAAAATCCCCCAAATTCCCAACAATCCCCTTGAAAAACCTCCAAAATCTCCTCAAAAAAACCCAAAATTTCCCCCAAAACCCCAAAATTTCCCCCTGAAAAAATGAAATCTCCCCCAAAAAACCCAAATCCCCCCCAAAAAACCCAAATTTCCCCGAAATTTCCCCGAATTTACAATTTCTGGGCGTGGCTGATCCGGTTGTACAGGACGTTGATCTGGGGAGAGGGGCGGGGTCAGAGGGGGACCCCAAAAACTCCCAAAAAATCCCCAAAAATGGGAAATGGGGACCCCAAAAATCCCAAAAAAACCCCCAAAAAATGGGAAATGGGGACCCCAAAAATCCCAAAAAATCCCCAAAAATGGGAAATGGGGACCCCAAAAATCCCAAAAAAACCCCCAAAAAATGGGAAATGGGGACCCCAAAAATGGGAACCCAAAAAACCCCCAAAATTGGAAATGGGGACCCCAAAAAATCCCCAAAATTGGGAAATGGGGACCCCAAAAATCCCCAAAAAAATCCCCAAAAATGGGAAATGGGGACCCCAAAAATCCCCAAAAAATCCCCAAAAATGGGAAATGGGGACCCCAAAAACTCCCAAAAAATCCCCAAAAATGGGAAATGGGGACCCCAAAAATCCCCCAAAAATGGGAAATGGGGACCCCAAAAATGGGAACCCCAAAAAACCCCCAAAAATGGGAAATGGGGAACCCAAAAAACCCCCAAAAATGGGAAAAGGAGCCCCAAAATGGGGACCCCAAAGTGGGAATGGGGGTCCCGAACCCCCCAAATTCGGGGTCCCAATTTGGGGATTTGGGGTCCCAGATTTGGGATTTTGGGGTCCCATTTTTGGGATTTTTGGGGTCCCAGATTTTGGGTTTAGGATTTTTGGGATCCCAAATTTGGGGTTTTTGGGGTCCCATTTTTGGGGATTTTTGGGGTTTTGGGGTCCTGATTTAGGGGTCAGGGTGGATTTGGGGTCCCAGTTTTGGGATTTGGGGTCCCAATTTGGGATTTGGGTGAATTTGGGGTCCCAGCTTTGGATTTTTGGGGTTTTCAGGTCCCATTTTTGGGATTTGGGATCCGATTTTTTGGGGTTTTGGGGTCCCATTTTGAGGTCAGGGTGGATTTGGGGTCCCATTTTTGGGGTTTTTGGAGTCTCATTTTTTAGGATTTTTTGGGGTCCCGTTTTAGGATTTTGGTGTCCCAGATTTGGGTTTAGGATTTTTGGGCTCAGCGTGTATTTGGGCTCCCATATTTGGGGGTTTTGGGGTCCCATTTGGGGTTTTTGGGGTTTGGGATGCCATTTTTGGGCTCCCGTTTTTGGGGGTTTGGGGTGTTTTTGGGGTGTTTTCAGGGTGATTTTGGGGTGTTTTGGGGGTGTTTTTGGGGTGGTTTTGGTGGTTTTAGGGGTGGTTTTGGGGTGTTTTTGGGGTTTTTTTGGGGTTATTTTGGGGTGTTTTGGGGGTGTTTTTGGGTGTTTTTGGGGTGTTTTTTGGGGTGTTTTTGGGGGTTTTGGGGTGTTTTTTTGTGGTTTTCGGTGATTTTTGGGGTGTTTTTGGTGTTTTGGGTCCCTGCCCACCTCGTAGCGCTGCCGCCTCAGTTTCTCGCTCAGGTCGAATTTCTCGGACTCGAGCTGCTGAATCCAGGCATGGAGCTCCTCGGCCTTGGCCCTGAAACGGGGAAAATCCACGGGATTTTGGGGTTTTTATAGGAATTTATGGGATTTGGGGTTTTTGTGGGGTTTTTGTGGGGTTTTTTGGGGGTTTTTAGGGTTTTTTATGGGATTTTTATGGGTTTTTATGGGCACTCGAGCTGCTGGATCCAGGCATGGAGCTCCTCGGCCTTGGCCCTGAAATGGGGAAAATCCACGGGATTTTGGGGTTTTTATAGGAATTTGGGGTTTTTATAGGAATTTATGGGATTTTTATGGGGTTTTTGTGGGGTTTGGGGGTTTTATGGGATTTTTTTGGGGATTTTTATGGGTTTTTATGGGCACTCGAGCTGCTGGATCCAGGCATGGAGCTCCTCGGCCTTGGCCCTGGAACGGGGAAAATCCACGGGATTTTGGGGTTTTTGGGGTTTTTACAGGAATTTATAGGATTTGGGTTTTTGTGGCGTTTTTGTGGGTTTGGGGTTTTATGGGGTTTGGGTTTTTTTTTTTAAATGGATATTTTGTGGTATTTTTTAGATATTTTTGGGGTGAATTTGGGATATTTTTGGGGTGAGTTTGGGGTGTTTTGGGGCAGTTTTTGAGGGGATTTTTTGGGATATTTTGGGGATATTTTTGGGGTGAATTTGGGATATTTTTGGGGTAAATTTGGGATATTTTGGGGACATTTTGGGGCAGTTTTTGGGGATATTTTTGGGGTGAGTTTGGGATGTTTTTGGGGTGAATTTGGGGTATTTTGGGGCAGTTTTTGAGGGGATTTTTTGGGACATTTTGGGGATATTTTTGGGATATTTTTGGGGTGAATTTGGGACATTTTGGGGCAGTTTTTGGGGTATTTTTGGGGTGAATTTGGGGTATTTCAGCCCCACCGTAGCCCGTCCTCTCTGAGCCCCTCGATGTCCAGGAAAGGGGATTTTTTGAGGATATTTTGGGGCAGTTTTTTGGGACATTTTGTGGATGTTTTTGGGGTGAATTTGGCATATTTTTGGGGTGAATTTGGGGTGTTTTGGGACGGTTTTTGAGGGGATATTTTTGGGATATTTTTGGGACATTTCTGGGATATTTTTGGGGTGAATTTGGGGTGTTTTGGTCCCACCGTAGCCCGTCCTCGCGGAGCCCCTCGATGTCCAGGGGAAGGGGATTTTTTGGGATATTTTGGGGCAGTTTTTGGGGATATTTTTGGGATATTTTTGGGATATTTTGGTGACGTTTTTGGGGTGAATTTGGGCTATTTTGGGCCCCACCGGAGCCCGTCCTCGCGGAGCCCCTCGATGTCCAGCAAAGGGGATTTTTATGGGGTTTTTTGGGACATTTTGGGGATATTTTGAGAGGATTTTTGGGGATATTTTTGGGACATTTTGGGCTATTTTTGGGGTGAATTAGGGGTATTTCAGCCCCACCGTAGCCCGTCCTCTCTGAGCCCCTCGATGTCCAGGGGAAGGGGATTTTTTGGGATATTTTGGGGATATTTTTGGGATATTTTTGGGATATTTTTGGGGTGAATTTGGGCTGTTTCAGCCCCACCGTAGCCCGTCCTCGCGCAGCCCCTCGATCTCCAGGGGAAGGGGATTTTTTGGGGGATTTTTGGGACATTTTGGGATATTTTTGGGGTGAATTTGGGGTATTTTTGGGATATTTTTGGGGTGAATTTGGGGTATTTCAGCCCCACCGTAGCCCGTCCTCTCTGAGCCCCTCGATGTCCAAGGGAGTGGATTTTTTGGGATATTTTTGGGATATTTTTGGGACATTTTTGGGCTATTTTTGGGGATATTTTTGGGACATTTTGGGGCTGTTTTTGAGGGGATTTTTTGGGATATTTTGGGGACATTTTTGGGGTGAATTTGGGCTGTTTCGGCCCCACCGTAGCCCGTCCTCCCTGAGCCCCTCGATGTCCAGCGGGCGCCGTCGCTCCGCCAGGATCCGCAGCTTCATCTCCCGGCCCGTCTGGCGCCGCCCCCGGCGCTGCTCGGCCTGCGCGGAAATCGGGGGGAAATCGGGGGAAATCGGGCAATTTGGGGCAATTGAGGGGGATTTGGGGCAATTGAGGGGGATTTGGGGCTTTTTGAGAAGGAATTTGGGGGAATTCAGGGGGAGTTTGGGGGGGAATCGGGGCAGTTTGGGGAGAATCGAGGGGAAATCGGGGGAATTTGGGACGTTCTGGGGGAAATGTGGGGAAATTTGGCAATTTGGGGCCTCCATGGTGGATTTTGGGGGGAATTCAAGGGTTGTCTATGGGGTTTCTATGGGGTCTGTGGGGTTTCTATGGGGCTTTTGGGGTCCCTATGGGATCTGTGGGGTTTCTATGGGGTGTTTGGGGTTTTTGGGGGTTTTTGGGGGTTTTTGGGGTTTTTTGGGCTCCCTATGGGATTTTTGGGGGGTTTTTGTGGGGTTTCTGTGGGGTTTTTGGGGGGTTTTTGGTGTTTCTATGGGGTTTCTTTGGGGTTTCTATGGGATCTATGGGGTTTTTGGGGGTTTTTTGGGGGTTTTTGGGGTCCACTTGGCCAGGTACCCCCCGAAATGGGGCATTGATGACAGAACCTTCTGTGCGGCTGTGGGGTCCCTATGGGTTTCTATGGGGTTTTTGGGGGGTTTTTGGTGTTTCTATGGGGTTTCTATGGGGTTTTTGGGGGGTTTTTGGGGGATTTTTTTGGGGTTTTTTGGGGTTTTTTGGGTCCCACCTTGGCCAGGTACCCCCCGAAATGGGGCATCTATGGGGTTTCTATGGGGTTTCTATGGGGTTTCTATGGGGTTTCTATGGGGTTTCTATGGGTTTTTGAGTGTTTTTTGTGGTTTTTGGGTTTCTTGGGGTTTTTGGGGTCCCACCTTGGCCAGGTACCCCCCGAAATGGGGCATCACTGACAGAACCCTCTGTGGGGCTGTGGGGTTTCTATGGGGTTTCTATGGGGTTTCTATGGGGTTTTTGGGAGGATTTTTGTGGTTTTTGGGGTTTTTTGGGGTTTTTGGGGTTTCTATGGGGTTTTTGGGGTCCCTATGGGTTTTTGGGGGTTTTTTGGGGTTTCTATGGGGTTTTTTGGGGTCCCTGTGGGTTTTTTGGGGGTTTCTGGGAGGTTTTTGGTTTTCTATGGGTTGTCTATGGGTTTCTATGGGATCTATGGGTTTTTGGGGTTTTTTGGGGTTTTTGGGGTTTTTGGGGTCCCACCTTGGCCAGGTACCCCCCGAAATGGGGCATCTATGGGGTTTCTATGGGGTCTATGGGATCTATGGGGGTTTTGGGGGGTTTTTGGGGTCCCTATGGGGTTTTTGGGGGGTTTTTGGGGTTTTTTGGGGGTTTTTGGGGTCCCACCTTGGCCAGGTACCCCCCGAAATGCGGCATCGCCGACAGAACTTTCTTTTTCTTGGCGTCGTCCTCCGCTCTCTTCTTGGCCTCCTCCTCCTCCTTGCGCAGCTTCTCCTCCTGGGATTTGGGGCAAATTGGGGCGGTTTTGGGCAAATTGGGGGGATTTGGGGCAAATTGGGGCGGATTTGGGGCAATTGGGGCGGGTTTGGGGCAATTGGGGCAATTTTGGGGCCAGATTTGGTGGATTTAGAGTTGGATTTAGGGTTGGGTTTGGGGTGGATTTTGGTGGATTTGGGGTCAGATTTTGGGTCAGTTTGGGGTGGATTTGGGGCCAGATTTGGGATGGATTTTCCGGTGGATTTGGGGTCTGTTTAGGGCCAGTTTTGGGGTGGATTTTGGTGGATTTGGGGTCAGATTTGGGATGGATTTTGGGGGATTTGGGGTCAGATTTGGGTTGGATTTTGGTGGATTTGGAGCCGGATTTGGGGTGGATTTGGGGCGGGTTTAGGGTCAGATTTTGAGTGGGTTTGGGGCAGATTTGGGGTGGATTTGGGGTGGATTTGGGGTGGATTTGGGGTGGATCCAGGAGGCCATTCTGGGGTGGTTCCCAGGTGAGATTTTGGGGTGAATCCGGGTGATTTTGGGCTGGATCCAGGAGGGGATTTTGGGGCACATCCAGAAGGGGATTTGGGGGTTCCCAGGTGCCATTTTGGGGTAAATCCAGGAGATTTTGAGGTGGATCCTGGCAGTTTTGGGGGGTTCCCAGCCGTTATTTTGGGGTGAATCCAGGTGTTATTTTGGGGTTCCCAGCTGTTATTTTGGGGTGAATCCAGGAGATTTTGGGGTGAATCCTGGCAGGGATTTTGGGGTGAATCCTGGCAGTTTTGGGGTGGTTCCCAGCCGTTATTTTGGGGTGAATCCAGGTGTTATTTTGGGGTCATTCCCAGGTGCCATTTTGGGGTTCCCAGCCGTTATTTTGGGGTGAATCCCGGCCGTTATTTTGGGGTGAATCGGGGCAGTTTTGGGTTGGATCCCAGCCGTTATTTTGGGGTGAATCCCGGTGTTATTTTGGGGTTGTTCCCAGCCGTTATTTTGGGGTGAATCCCGTCCGTTTTGGTCGCTCACCGCCAGCCGCGCCTGCCGCTCCCGCTCCTTCTCGGTTCGGCTCCGCAGCTGCTCCTTGCGCTCGGCCCGGCGCCGCTCCTGGGCGGGAACGCACCAAAACCGCCCAAAATCAACCCAAATCACCCCAAATCACCCCAAAACCGCCCAGAATCACCCCAAAATCACCCCAAAATCACCCCAAAACTGCCCGAAATCACCCCAAAATCACCCAAAACTGCCCCAAAACCGCCCCAAATCACCCCAAAACCGCCCAGAATCACCCCAAAACCGCCCCAAAATCACCCCAAAATCACCCCGAAACCGCCCAGAATCACCCCAAAACCACCCCAAATCACCCCAAAATCGCCTGAAATCACCCCAAACCGCCCAAATCACCCCAAAATCACCCCAAAACCGCCTGAAATCACCCCAAAATCACCCCAAAATCACCCCAAAATCACCCTAAAACTGCCTGAAATCACCCCAAAACCGCCCAAAATCACCCCAAATCACCCCAAAACCGCCCGAAATCACCCCAAAACTGCCCCAAATCGCCCCAAAACTGCCTGAAATCACCCTAAATCACCCCAAAACTGCCCCAAATCACCCCCAAACCGCCCAAAATCACCCAAAATCACCCGAATTCACCCCAAACCGCCCAAAATCACCCCAAAACTGCCCCAAATCACCCCGAAACCGCCTCAAATGATGCAAAACCACCCTAAATCACCCCCAAATCACCAAAAGTTACCCAAAACTGCACCAAATCACCCCAAAACTGCCTGAAATAACCCACAATCACCCTAAAAATTGCCCCAAAAACTGCCCCAAAATTGCCCCAAAAACTGCCCAAAATCACCCCAAAACTGCCTGAAATCATCCACAACCACCTCAAAAACCCCCCCAAACCCCCCAAAACCCCCAAAACCCCCAAAATCTCCCAAAATCACCCCCAAATCCCCCAAAACCAGCCCAGAGCTGTGTGAATGCCCCGATTGCCCCAAACCCCCGGAATTTGCCCCAAACCCACGATTGCCCAAAATCCCCGGAATTTGCCCCAAACCCACGATTGCCCAAAACCCCCGGAATTTGCCCAAAAGCCCCGGAATTTGCCCAAAATCCCCGGAATTTGCCCCAAACCCCCGGAATTTGCCCCAAACCCACGATTGCCCCAAAACCCCCGGAATTTGCCCCAAATCCCCGGAATTTGCCCCAAACCCACGATTGCCCAAAACCCCCGGAATTTGCCCCAAACCCACGATTGCCCAAAACCCCCGGAATTTGCCCAAAATCCCCGGAATTTGCCCCAAACCCACGATTCGCTCCATCAGCCCCTGCAGCTCCTCCTCCTCGCGGCGCCGCTGCTCAAAGTGGGCGTCAATGAGGGTCTGCAGCTCCAGCAGGTCCTTCTCCATGCGCTTCCGGTGGATGTCCTGACCCAAAACAGCCCAAATTCACCCCAAAATTACCTTGTGGAAAAATCCCGATCAAAAAACCCCAAAAAATCCCAAATAAATCCCAAATATTCCCTCCCCTTCAGGCCCTTCTCCATGCGCTTCCGGTGGATGTCCTGACCCAAAAAACCCCAAATTCACCCCAAAATTACCTTGGGGAAAAACCCCGATCAAAAAACCCCAAAAAATCCCCAAAAAATCCAAAAAACTCCAAATATTCCCTTCCCTTCAGATCCTTCTCCATGCGCTTCCAGTGGATGTCCTGACCCAAAAAACCCCAAATTCACCCCAAAATTACCTTGCGGAAAAACCCCGATCAAAAAACCCCAAAAAACCCAAAAAAATCCCAAAAAATCCCAAATAAATCCCAAATATTCCCTCCCCTTCAGGCCCTTCTCCATGCGCTTCCGGTGGATGTCCTGACCCAAAACAGCACAAATTCACCCCAAAATTACCTTGCGGAAAAACCCCGATCAAAAAACCCCAAAAAACACCAAAAAATCCAAAAAATCCAAAAATTCCCTCCCTTCAGTCCTTCTCCATGCGCTTCCGTGGATGTCTGACCCAAACAGCACGAATTTACCCCAAAATTACCCTGTGGAAAAACCCCGATCAAAAAACCCCAAAAAATCCCCAAAAAATCCCAAATAAATCCCAAATATTCCCTCCCCTTCAGGTCCTTCTCCTGCCACCCCAGACCCCCCAAATTTCCCCAAATTTCCCCAAATTTCCCAATTTCCCAAACTCACATCAAAGTCCACGCGTTCGCCCTCGGGGATTTTGGGCGGCGCCAGCTGGGACAGCATCGGCCTGGGGGGGGCGGGGGGGTCAGGGGGGCTGCGACCCCCAAAAACCCCCCAAAAAAACCCCAAAATCCCCCCCAAAATCCACCCAAAAAAACCCCAAAAATCCCTTCAAAAACCCAAAAAATCCCCCCAAAAATCCCCCCAAATTCCCAACAAAAATCTCCAAGAATGCCCCCAAAAAAACCCCAAAATTCCCCCCAAAAATCCCTTCAAAAACCAAAAATTCCCCCCCAAAAAAACCCCAAAATTCCCCCCAAAATCCACCCAAAAACCCCAAAAATCCCCCCAAAATTCCCCCAAAATCCACCCAAAAACCCCCCAAAATCCCCCCAAAAATCCAAATTCCCCCAAAATCCCCCAAAAATCTCCAAGAATCCCCCCAAAAATCCCCCTAATTCCCCCCCAAAAACCCCCAAAAAAATCCCAAAATCCCCCAAAACCCCCAAAACCCCTCCAAAAACCCCAAATATCTCCCCAAAACCCCCCCGAAAAATCCCCCCAAAATCCACCCAAAAATCTCCCAGAATGCCCCCAAAAAACCCCAAAATCCCCCCCAAAATCCCCCAAAAAATCCCCAAAAATCCCCAAAATCCCCAAATCCCCAAATGTCACTCACCGGGGCCGGGGCCGCTCCTCTTCTGGGGGGACAGAAATGGGGGGTCAGGGGGGATTTTGGGGGTATTTGGGGACAGTTTTGGGGGTCCCAGGGCTGGTTTGGGGGGATTTTTGGGGATTTTGGGGGTCCCAAGGGGGTTTTTGGGTGATTTTGGGGTGGCCTTGGAGGATTTTGGGGGTCCCAGGGAATTTTTTGAGGGTTCCAGGGTTGGTTTTGGGGTGATTTTGGGGGGATTTTGGGGCAGTTTTGGGGTCCCAGGCTGTTTGGGGGATTTAAGGGATTTTGGTGTTCCCAAGGGATTTTTGGGGATTTTGGGGGTCCCAGGGCTGGTTTGGGGGGATTTTAGGGGAGTTTGGGGCATTTGGAGGCTCCCAGGATAATTTTGGGGTGGATTTTGGGGCAGTTTTGGGGCATTTGGGGAAGTTTTGGGCATTTTTGGGGTACTTTGAGATATTTTTGGGGTACTTTGGGTATTTTTGGGTGATCTTGGGGTATTTTTGAGGTATTTGGGGCAGTTTTGGGGCATTTTGGGTATTTTGGGGCAGTTTTGGGGTTATTTTGGGGCATTTTTGGGGTATTTTGGGGTATTTTTGGGTATTTTGGGGTTATTTTGGGGTATTTTTGGGGTATTTTTGGGGCATTTTTGGGCTATTTTGGGGCAGTTTTGGGGTATTTTGGTGTTTTTGGTCCGTACCCGGCTCCTCCGGAGGTTTCGGGGGCTCCGGGGCTGTGGGGGGGAAATGGGGGCGTCACAAATTGGGGCAAATTCCCCCAAATTTGGGGTTTTTGGGGTAAATTCCCCCAAATTTTGGGGTTTTTTTTGTGCAGAATCCCCCAAAAGTTGTGGGGTTTTTTTAAGGGAAATTTCCTCAAATTTTGGGGTTTTTTTAGGGAAATTTCCTCAAATTTTGGGGTTTTTTAAACAGAAATTTCCTCAAATTTTGGGGTTTTTTTTTAGGGAAATTTCCTCAAATTTTGGGGGTTTTTTAGGGAAATTTCCTCAAATTTTGGGGTTTTTTTAGGGAAATTTCCTCAAATTTTGGGGTTTTTTTTTTAGGGAAATTTCCTCAAATTTTGGGGTTTTTTTTAAGGGAAATTTCCTCAAATTTGGGGTTTTTATTTTACTGAAATTTCCTCAAATTTTGGGGTTTTTTTTGGGAATTTCCTCAAATTTTGGTTTTTTTTAAGGGAAATTTCCTCAAGTTTTGGGATTTTTTTAGGGAAATTTCCTCCAATTTTGGGTTTTTTGAAGGGAAATTTCCTCAAATTTTGGGTTTTTTTGGAAGAGATTTCCCCCAAATTTTGGGTTTTTTTAAAGGGAAATTTCCTCAAATTTTGGTTTTTTTTTAGGGAAATTTCCTCAAATTTTGGGGTTTTTTTAGGGAAATTTCCTCAAATTTTGGGGTTTTTTTTTTAGGGAAATTTCCTCAAATTTTGGGGGTTTTTTTAAGGGAAATTTCCTCAAATTTTGTTTTTTTTTTTAGGGAAATTTCCTCAAATTTTGGGGTTTTTTTAGGGAAATTTCCTCAAATTTTGGGTTTTTTTTAAGGGAAATTTCCTCAAATTTTGGGTTTTTTTTAGGGAAATTTCCTCAAATTTTGGGGTTTTTTTAGGGAAATTTCCTCAAATTTTGGGGTTTTTTTAAAGGGAAATTTCCTCAAATTTTGGGGTTTTTTTTAAGGGAAATTTCCTCAAATTTTGGGTTTTTTTGAAGGGAAATTTCCTCAAATTTTGGGTTTTTTTGAAGAGATTTCCCCCAAATTTTGGAATTTTGGGGAATTCCCCCAAATTTTGGGATTTTTGAAGAATTTCCCCCAAATTTTGGTTTTTTTGGGGAGAATTTTGGTGATTTTTGGGTTTCCTCGCTCACCTTCCTCCTCCTCCTCCTCCTCCTCCTCCTCGGGCGCCTCCTCTGGGGAACGGTAATTAGTGCGCTAATTATGCTAATTAGCCACCCCCAGAGCCTTTAATTAGGGCTCTGAGGGGGTTATTAGTAATTAATCAATGATTAATTAATGGGTTGGGGGGCAGTTTTAGGTTCTGGGGGGGGGTTAATGTTAATTAACGCGTTATTAATTAACGGTTTGGGGTTAATTAGGGGTGTTTGATGTTGATTAACACGTTATTAATTAATGGTTTGGGGTTAATTAAGGGGTTTGATGTTCATTAACCCGTTATTAATTAACGGTTTGGGGTTAATTAAGGGGGTTTAATGTTAATTAACCCATTATTAATTAAGGGTTTGGGGTTAATTAGGGGGGTTTGATGTTGATTAACCCGTTATTAATTAACGGTTTGGGGTTAATTAGGGGGGTATCAGGTTCTGGAGAGGATTTAATGTTAATTAGTTATTAATTACCGGTTTGGGGTTAATTAAGGGGGTTTAATGTTAGTGAACCCGTTATTAATTAACGGCTTGGGGTTAATTAGGGGGGTTTGATGTTAATTAACCCGTTATTAATTAACGGTTTGGGGTTAATTGAGGGGGTTTGATGTTCATTAACCCGTTATTAATTAACGGTTTGGGGTTAATTAGAGGCGTTTAATGTTAATTAACCCATTTTTAATTAACGGTTTGGGGTTAATTAGGGGGGTTTCGGGTCAATCCATGTGTGCTGGGGTTAATTGCCGTTAATTGGCGTTAATTTGCGTTAATGAGCGCTGATTGGCGCTGTTAATTGGGGTCACGTGGGGCCGCGTGACGTCACTGACCCTCCGGCCGCTCCCTGGGGGGGAAGAAAAACGTGAGGGGGGGGAGGGGCGGGGGAGGGGCATTTTGGGGATTTTGGGGAAATTTTGGGAGATTTTGGGGATCCCAGGGGGTTTTGGGGTGGTTTTGGGGGGTCCCGGGGGGATTTTGGGGAAATTTTGGGGTCCCGGGGGGGTTTTGGGGCGGTTTTGGGGGATTCTGAGGTGATTTTGGGAGGTCCAAGGGATTTTTGGGGCGGTTTTGGGGGTCCCGGGGGATTTTGGGGCATTTTAGGGAGATTTTGGGGGGATTTTGGGGGTCCCAGGGGGATTTTGGGGTATTTTAGGGAGATTTTGGGGTATTTTGGGGCGGTTTTGGGGGTCCCAGGGGTTTTTGGGGAGGTTTTGGGGGGTCCCGGGGATTTTGGGGCATTTTAGGGAGATTTTGGGAGGTCCAAGGGATTTTTGGGGTGGGTTTGGGATATTTTGGGACAATTTTGGGGGTCCCAGGGTTTTTGGGGGAATTTTGGGGAATATTTTTGGGAGTTTTTGGGGTATTTCGCAGAGGTTTTGGGGGTCCCCAGGTGAATTTGGGGCATTTTGGGGGGATTTTGAGAAGATTTTGGGGCAGTTTTGGGGGATTTTGGGTCAGTTTGGGCTATTTCAGGGCAGTTTTGGGGATTTAGGGGCGGTTTTGGGGATTTCGGGGCAGTTTTGGGTATTTTGGGGTATTTTTGGGGCTATTTTGGGGCAGTTTTGGGGGATTTAGGGGGCAGTTTTGGGGTATTTTGGGCTATTTTGGGGCAGTTTTTGGGGGTTTTGGGGCAGTTTTGGGGTATTTTGGGGCTATTTTGGTCAGTTTTGGGGTCACTCACTCGATTTCCTGCTCGGGCTCGGCCATGGCTCCGAATTTGGGGGTCCTGGGGAGGGGTCGGGGGCTCAGTCCCCCCAAAAAACCCAAAAAAACCCAAAAAATCCAGAAAACATCCCCAAACCTCCCTAAATCCCCTCCAAAAAACCCCAAAATCCACAAAAAAAATCCACAAAAAACCCAAAAATCTCCCGAAAAAAAAACCCCAAAAAGTCCCAAAATTCCCCCAAAATACCCCAAATTTCCCCCCAAAATACCCAAATTCACCCCAAACCCCAAATTATCCCTAAAAATCCCAGAATTCACCCCAAAAATCCCCAAATCACCCCCAAAACCCCAAATTCACCCCAAGAAATCCCAAAATTCACCCTAAAACCCCCCAAATTCCCCCAAAACCCCCAAAATTCCCCCCAAAAATCCCAAAGTTCACCCAAAATTCGCCCTAGAACCCCAAAATTCACCCCAAAACCCCAAATTCCCCCAAAAATCCAAATTCTTCCCCCAAAAACCCCCACAACCTCCCAAAAATCCCAAAATTCCCCCTAAAACCCCAAATTCACCCCAAAATTCACCCCCAAAATTCACCCTAAAACCCCAAAATTCACTCCAGAACCCCAAATTCCCCCAAAAATCCAAATTCTCCCCCCAAAAATCCCAAAATTCCCCCAAAAAATCCCAAAATTCACCCTAAAACCCCAAATTCACCCCAAAATTCACCCTAAAAATCCCAAAATTCCCCCAAAACCCCAAAATTCACCCCAAAATTCACCCTAAATTCCCAAATTCACCCCAAAACCCCCCAAAAATCCAAATTCTCCCCCAAAAAACCCCACAACCCCCCAAAAAAACCCCCAAACTCACCCCAAAAATCCCAAAATTCCCCCCAAAACCCTCAAATTCCCCCCAAAAAACCCGAAATTCCCCCCAAATTCACCCCAAAATTCCCAAAATTTCCCCCAAAATTCCCAAATTTCCCCAAATTCCCCCAAATTTCCTCCCCTCCCCTCCCCCACCTCTCCTCTCTCCTCTCCCGCCCCTCCCCCCCCATTGGGGGTCCCTTTTTGCGGGTTCTCCCCCCCCCCCCCCGCGATGACGTCACCGCCCATTGTTCCCCGATATATCGCGATATCCGACACCGCCCGGGGGGGGTGGGGGCGGGGCCGGGACCCCCCCGTGCCCATTTTGGGAGAAAAAAACAAAAGGGGGGCGTGGCCGGGGCGGTGACGTCACCGCGCGCCCCTCCCCCACCCCCCGCAGCTGTCGCGGCTTTTCGGGACCCCCCCCCCCAAAATGACAGGGGGGGGAGGGGCGGGGGGGGGGGGGGGGAGGGGTCACCTTCACCCATCCCCCACCCCCAACCCAGCGCCGCCGATTTGGGGCCAAATTCCACAATTTTGGTACAAAATGACCCCAAAATTCCTTAATTTGGGTACAAAACCTCCAAAAATTCCCCGAATTGGGTACAAATTCCTTAATTTTGGTACAAAATGACCCCAAAATTCCTTTATTTTGGTACAAAACCAAAATTCCATTATTTTGGTACAAAATGGCCCCAAAATTCCTTAATTTTGGTACAAAAACTCTAAAAAATCCCCCGAATTTGGTACAAAATTCCTTAATTTTGGTACAAAAGGACTCCAAAATTTCCCCTGAATTTGGTACAAAATGACCCCAAAATTCCTTAATTTGGATACAAAACTCCCCAAAATTCCATTTGAGACCAAATTCCTTAATTTTGGTACAAAATGGGGCCAAAATTCCTTAATTTGGGTACAAAACCTCCAAAAATTCCCCGAATTTGGTACAAAAATCCTTAATTTTGGTACAAAATGACCCCAAAATTCCCCGAATTTGGTACAAATTCCTTAATTTTGGTACAAAATGGCATCAAAATTTCCTTAATTTGGTACAAAAACCCCCCAAAATTCCTTTATTTGGGTACAAAATGGGACCAAAATTCCTTTATTTGGGTGCAAATTCCTTAATTTTAGTACAAAATTCCCCCAAAATTCCTTAATTTTGGTACAAAACCCCCCAAGAATTCCTTTTGAGACCAAATTCTTTAATTTTGGTGCAAAATGGCCCCAAAATTCCTTTATTTTGGTACTAAAAACCCCCAAAATTCCTTTTGGGACCAAATTCTTTAATTTTGGTACAAAACTGCCCCAAAATTCCCCGAATTTGGTACAAATTCCTTAATTTTGGTACAAAATGGGGCCAAAATTCCTTAATTTGGTACAAAACCCCCCCAAAATTCCATTTGGGACCCAATTCTTTAATTTTGGTAACAAACTGCCCCAAAATTCCTTTATTTTAGTACAAATTCCTTTATTTTGGTACAAAACCCCCAATTCCTTTTGGGTCCAAATTCCTTTAATTTGGTAAAAATAAAACCAAAATCCCTTTTGGGTGGAAATTCCTTTATTTGGGTGCAAAATCCCCAAATTCCTTTATTTTGGTACAAAACCCTCAAATCCCTTTTGGGTCCAAATTCCCTTCATTTGGCCCAAAACCCCAAATTCTCTTCATTTGGTAAAAAACAAAAAAACCAAATTCCTTTATTTGGGTCCAAATTCCTTTATTTTGCTACAAAACCCCCAAAATTCTTTATTTTGGTTTAAAAACCCCCAAATTCCTTTATTTGGGCACAAAAGAAACCAAAATCCCTTTTGGGTGGAAATTCCTTTATT
Organism: Zonotrichia leucophrys gambelii; assembly: GCF_028769735.1. NCBI lineage: Eukaryota > Metazoa > Chordata > Aves > Passeriformes > Passerellidae > Zonotrichia > Zonotrichia leucophrys. Next base: position 17,698 of record NW_026992690.1, read on the forward strand.
TGGTAAAAATAACACCAAAAATCCCTTTTGGGTGGGAATTCCTTTATTTGGGTCCAAAAGGGCCCCGAGTTCCCCTCCCCCACCCCGAAAAGCACCGGGGACCCCCCCGGCCCCTCCCCCACCCCAAATCCCCCTCCCCAAATTGGCACCGAGGGGGGGGGAGGGGGGGAGGGGCTCAGGACCCCCCGAAATTGGGGTGCGGACCCCAAAAATTGGGGAGATTTAACCCCAAAAATGGAGATTTAACCCCAAAAATGGGAAATTTAACCCCAAAATTCATACCCAGACACCAAAATGGGGATTTTTAACCACAAAAATGGGGATTGAACCCCAAAAATGGGAAATTTAACCCCAAAAATGGGAGATTTAACCCCAAAATTCAGATCCAGACACCAAAAATGGGATTGAACCCCAAAAAATGGGGAATTTAACCCCAAAAAATGGGAGATTTAACCCCAAAATTCAGCTCCCGACACCAACAATGGGGATTCCAACCCAAACCCGGGGATCTGAGCCCCCAAAATCAGGGTCCAGACTCCAAAATGGGAAATTTAACCCCAAAATTCAGATCCAGACACCAAAAATGGGGATTTAACCCCAAAAATGGGAGATTTAACCCCAAAAATTGGGATTTAACCCCAAAATTCATACCCAGACACCAAAATTCAGGTACTGACCCAAAAAATGAGGATTTAACGCCAAAATTTGGGTCTAACCCCCATAAAATTTGAATCCAGACCCCAAAAATGGGAATTTAACCCCAAAATTCACATCCAGACCCCAAAAATGGGGATTTAACCCCAAAATTGGGAAATTTAACCCCAAAATTCAGGTACTGACCCCAAAAATGGGGATTTAACCCCAAAAATCAGACACTGACCCCCCAAAATCAGGGTCCAGACCCCAAAATCGGAAATTTAACCCCAAAAATGGGGATTTAACCCCAAAATTTGGGTACTGACCCAAAAATTGGGAGTGTAACTCGCCTAAAATTTGAATCCAGACCCCAAAACTGGGGATTTAACCCCAAAATTCATACCCAGACACCAAAAATGGGGATTTTTAACCCCAAAATTTGGGTCTAACCCCCGTAAAATTTGAATCCAGACCCCAAAAATGGGGATTTAACCCCAAAATTCATACCCAGACACCAAAAATGGAGATTTAACCCCAAAATTTGGGTCTAGCTCCCCTAAAATTTGAATCCAGACCCCAAAAATGGGGATTTAACCCCAAAATTCAGCTCCCAACACCAACAATGGGGATTCCAACCCAAACCCGGGGATCTGAGCCCCAAAATTGGGGTGCACACCCCAAAAATGGGGTTCAATCCCCAAAAATCGGATCCAGACCCCCAAAATTTGGGTCCAGACCCCAAAAATTGAGGTCTGACCCCAAAAATTCAGATCCAGACCCAAAATCCTGGGATCCAACCCCAAAATCTGGGCCCAGACCTTAAAACCAGGGGGCAAACCCCCAAAATTTAAAATGGAATCCCCAAAAAGTGATAAAACCCCCCAAAATTCGGTGTAACCCCCCAAAAATCTGGGTCTGACCCCCCAAAATTGGGGTGTAATCCCCAAAATTCGGGTTTATAACCCCCAAAATTCGGGTTTAACCCCCCAAAATCCGGGTCCAGACCCCAAAAATCCCAATTTACCCCCAAAAAACTGAGCTAAACCCCCCAAATTTGGGTCTAATCCCAAAAATCCGGGTCTAATCCCAAAAATCCACATTTAAATCCCTCAAAGTCAAGTTTAATCCCCCAAAATCCGGGTTTAAACGCCCAAAATTCGGGTCTAATCCCAAAAATCGAGATTTAAATCCCCCAAAATTCAAGTTTAATCCCCCAAAATTCAATTCTAAACCCCAAAATTCAGCTCTAACCCCCCAAAATCGGGGTCTAATCCAAAAATCCACATTTAAATCCCTCAAATTCAAATTTAATCCCCCAAAATCCGGGTTAAATCCCCCAAAATTCGGGCCTAATCCCAAAAATTGAGATTTAAATCCCACAAAATTCAAGTTTAATCTCCCAAAATTCAATTCTAAACCCCCAAAATTCAGCTCTAATCCCCCAAAATCGGGGTCTAATCCCAAAAATCCACATTTAAGACCTCCAAAATTCAGGTTTAACCCCCCAAAATCCAGGTCCAGACCCCAAAATCCGAATTAAACCCCCCAAAATGCAGCCCCTTCCCAAATTTCCCATCCCCCCCCCCCAAAGGGATCCAGCCCCTCAAAATCCCCAAAAAATCCCCAAAAATTCCCCAAAATTTGGGGTCTTTATGGCTCGATGGGGGTGGGGGTGCAGCACCAGTTCCGGCCCCCCTAAAATCCCCCCAAATTTGGGGTGGCCGGGCCCAAAAACCCCCTAAAAACCCCCCCAAAAATCCCCAAATTTGGGATGGCCGGGCCCCAAAACCCCCTAAAATCCCCCCAAAATTCCCCAAATTTGGGATGGCCAGCCCCCCAAAACCCCTAAAATCCCCCAAATTTGGGGTGGCCGGACCCCCAAAATTCCCCCAAATTTGGGGTGGCCAGGCCCCCAAAACCCCCTAAAAACCCCCCCAAAATTCCCCCAAATTTGGGGTGGCCAGCCCTCCAAAATCCCCCTAAAATCCCCCCAAATTTGGGGTGCTCACAGCTTGGGGGCAGCGCCATCTCCAGCCCCCCAAAAACCCCAAAATCCCCCAAAACCCCCTAAAATCCCTAAAATCCCCCCAAATTTGGGGCGCTCATTGCTGGGTGGGGGGCAGCGCCATCTCCAGCCCCCCTAAAACCCCCAAAATCCCCTAAAATCCCCCCAAATTTGGGGGCGCTCATTGCTGGGGAGGGGGCAGCGCCATCTGCAGCCCCCCTAAAACCCCCTAAAACCCCCTAAAATCCCCCCAAATTTGGGGGCGCTCATTGCTGGTGGGCAGCGCCATCTCCAGCCCCCCCAGCCCCCCCAGGACCCCCCAGATCCCCCCCAAATCCCCCCATAGAGAGCCGGCCCCGCCGCGCAGGCGCACATGCGCGTACAGCGCCAGTTTTGGGTCTGAGGGCGCCGCCGCCGGCGGGGGGGATTTGGGGGCGGGCTCAGGGGTCGCGGCGGGGTCACGGCGCAGGCGCACTACGGGGACGCCGTTGCGCAGGCGGCAGCGCCCCCCGCAGGACACGCAGTCGTGCAGGGACACGCGGGGCTCCCGCATGAGGAGGGGGCGCCCCGAATTGAGGAGGGGGCGCCCCGAGTTGGGGAGGAGGCGGCGCTGCCGCTTCCGGTTCCGGTTCCTGTTCCGGTTCCGCCGTTTTTGGGCAGGCCCCGCCCCGTTGGGGCCTGGCCCCGCCCCTCGGCGCATGCGCACGTCGGTCTCGCGCAGTTCGTATTTCGGGGGGGGGTCCCGCGGGGGGGGAGGGGAGGGGGCGGGATTGCCCCTCCCCCCCCCGCGGCCCCGGAACGCGCCCTGGCCGAGCCTGGGGGGAGGGGAGGGGGGTCAGGGACCCCAGACCCAAATTGGGGGGGAGGGGAGGGGGGTTGGGGACCCCAGACCCAAATTGGGGAGCCCAGACCCAAACTGGGGGGACGGGAGGGGGGTTGGGGACCCCAGACCCAAATTTGGGACCCCAGACCCAAATTGGGGGGGAGGGGAGGGGGGGTCAGGGACCCCAGACCCAAATTGGGGATCCCAGACCCAAATTGGGGATTCCTGACCTGAAATAAGGGACCCCCACCCAAAACTGGGGACCCCTGACATGAAACTGAGGACCCCACCCAAAATTTCGGGGCCCCTCTGGGCTTTCTGGAGTCATCGGGGATTTCGGGGTCAGGATTTCGGGGTGGTTTTTGGGGTCAGGATTTTGGGGTTTTTGGGGTCAGGATTTTGGGGATTTTGGGGTGTTTGGGGTCAGGATTTGGGGTTTTCGGGGTCAGGATTTTGGGGTCCCTCCCCCTCAGGATTTCGGGGTGGTTTTCAGGGTCAGGATTTTGGGGTTTTTGGGGTTTTTGGGGTCAGGATTTTGGGGTTTTTGGGGATTTTGGGGTCAGGGTTTCGGGGTCCCTCCCCTCAGGATTTCGGGGTGGTTTTTGGGGTCAGGATTTCGGGGTTTTTGGGGTTTTTGGTGGTTTTGGGGTACCTCTCGCAGGTGCGGCACTCGCAGCCGCGGTTGCCCTCCCCGAAGAAGCCGTCGCCATAGAAACAGGTGATTTCTGCCCGGGGGGGGATGTCCTGCAGCGCCTGCACCCGCGCCCCGCCCGGCGCCGACACCAGCTGTGCCCGAAAATGAGATATCCGTAAAAATGGGACCCCGAAAATGAGATATCCCCCAAAAATGAGATATCCCCCAAAAATGAGATATCCCCAAAAATGGGACCCCAAAAATGAGATATCCCTGAAAACGGGACCCCGGAAATGAGATATCCCCAAAAAACGGGACCCCAAAAATGAGATATCCCCAAAAACGGGACCCCAAAAATGAGATATCCCCGAAAACGGGACCCCAAAAATGAGATATCCCCAAAAACCGGACCCCAAAAATGAGATATCCGTAAAAATGGGACCCCAAAAATGAGATATCCCCAAAAAATGAGATATCCGTAAAAATGGGACCCCAAAAATGAGATATCCACAAAAATGGGACCCCAAAAATGAGATATCCCCGAAAACGGGACCCCAAAAATGAGATATCCCCGAAAATGGGACCCCAAAAATGAGATATCCCCAATCTCTCCATTTCCCCTCACATTTCCCTTCATTTTCCCCTCACATTTCCCACCCTTTTCCCCCTCATATTTCTCTCCATGTTCCCTCCACATTTCTCTCCATTTTTGCCTCACGTTTTCCCGCCCTTTTCTCCCTCAGTTTTCCCGCCATTTTCTCCCCTCACGTTTTCCCGCCCTTTTCTCCCCTCACACTTCCCACCATTTTCTCCCCTCACGTTTTCCCCGCCCTTTTTCCCCTCACGTTTTCCCGCCCATTTTCTCCCTCACACTTCCCACCCTTTTCCCATCACATTTCTCTCCGTTTTCCCCTGACATTCCTCTATTTTCCCTTCACATTTTTCCCCTTTTCCCCTCACGTTTTCCCACCCTATTCCCCCTTTCATGTTCCTCTGTCTTTTCCCCTCACATTTCCCTCCATTTCCCCCTCACATTTCTCTCCATTTTCCCCTCACATTTCCCACCCTTTTCCCCCTCACATTTCTCCCATTTTCCCCTCACATTTCCCACCCTTTTCCCCCCCTCACGTTTTCCCGCCCTTTTCTCCCCTCACGTTTTCCCGCCCTTTTTCTCCCCTCACGTTTTCCCCTCCCTTTTCTCCCCTCACATTTTCCTGCCCTTTTCTCCCCTCACGTTTTCCCCGCCCATTTTCTCCCCTCACGTTTTTCCCGCCCATTTTCTCCCCTCACGTTTTCCCCGCCCATTTTCTCCCCTCACGTTTCCTGCTCTTTTCTTCCCTCATGTTTCCCACTCTTTTTCTTCTCACATTTCCCACCCTTTTCCCATCACATTTCTCTCCATTTTCCCCTGACATTCCCTATTTTCCCTTCACATTTTTCCCCTTTTCCCCTCACGTTTTCCCGCCCTATTCCCCCCTTCATGTTCCTCTGTCTTTTCCCCTCACACTTCCCCCCATTTTCCCCTCACATTTCTCTCCCTTTTCCCCTCACATTTCCCACCATTTTCCCCCTCACATTTCTCTCCATGTTCCCTCCACATTTCCCTCCATTTTCCCCTCATGTTTGCCTCCTTTCCCCCCTCACATTTCTCTCCATTTTCCCCTCACATTTCCCACCCTTTTCCCCCTCACATTTCTCTCCATTTTCCCCTCACATTTCTCTCCATTTTCCCCTCATGTTTCTCTCCCTTTTCCCCTCACATTTCTCTCCATTTTCGCCTCACGTTTTCCCGCCCTTTTCTCCCCTCACGTTTTCCCGCCCTTTTCTCCCCTCACGTTTTCCCGCCCTTTTCTCCCCTCACGTTTTCCTCTCCCCTCACGTTTTCCCGCCCTTTTCCCCCCCTCACGCCTCCCGCCCTTTTCTCCCCTCACGTTTTTCCCGCCCTTTTTTCCCCTCACGTTTTCTCCCCTCACGTTTTCCCCCCCCTTTTCTCCCCTCACGCCTCCCGTCCTTTTCTCCCCTCACACTCCCCAACCCCAAACCCCACCCCAAACCCAACCATTCTCACCCCAAACCCACCCAAAAAACCCCAAAACGCCCTGGTTGGACTCACCCTGCAGTTGGGCCGACAATCTGCGGACAAAGCAGCACCATCAGCAGCCGCTCCAGGCCCCACCACGCCCAGGTGAGCCCTGAGGGCGCTCGGGGGCCTTGCGGGCCGGGGAGGGGGGGGAAGCTGCCGGACAGATTTTTGTGTTTTTAGCCGGGTTTTGGGGCGGTTTTGGGCTCCCACCGTGGTTGATGAAGGCGGCCGGGCCCAGCCAGAGCTGGGTTTTCCTGCGGCGGGTGGAGTACATGAGGCTGAAGTCGTTGTCGCCCGCCCTCAGCAGCGCCCGGTCCGAGCCCCGCAGCTCCACGCTGCAGCCGCCCAGCAGCTCCAGCGTCTCGTGCTTCTGCCTGGGCAGAAAATAGGAAAAAAAGGAAAAAAATCACATTTTTGGGGGTTTTTTTAAATATAGAGGGGCTTTGGGGAGTTATTAAAGGTAAATTCTGGAGATAGCAGGGCTGTGGAGTTAGGCCCCACAGCTCCACGCTGCAGCCGCCCAGCAGCTCCAGCGTCTCGTGCTTCTGCCTGGGCAGCGAAAAAAGGAAAAAAATCACATTTTTGAGGGGTTTTTTTAAATATAGAGGGGCTTTGGGGAGTTATTAAAGGTAAATTCTGGAGATAGCAGGGCTGTGGAGTTAGGCCCCGCAGCTCCAGCGTCTCGTGCTTCTGCCTGCGCACAAAATAGGAAAAAAAGGAAAAAAAATCACATTTTTGAGGGGTTTTTTTAAAATATAGAGGAGTTTGGGGAGTTATTAAAGGTAAATTCTGGAGATAGCAGGGCTGCGGAGTTAGGCCCTACAGCTCCAGCGTCTCGTGCTTCTGCCTGTGCAGCAAAAAAAGGAAAAAAAAGGAAAAAAATCACATTTTTGGGGGTTTTTTTAAAATATAGAGGGGCTTTGGGGAGTTATTAAAGGTAAATTCTGGAGATAGCAGGGCTGCAGAGTTAGGCCCAGCAGCTCCAGCGTCTCGTGCTTCTGCCTGCACACCCAAAAAATGTCAATAAAACCCCAAATTTTGTGGAGATTTTTAAAATTTAGAAGGTTTTGGGAAGTTTAAAAGGTGAATTTTAGAGATAACAGAAGTATAGAATTAAGTAGCAGCTGTAAGATTTCTTACTGCAAAAATGATATAAGAATTAAAACACTGAGAATAAACAAAACAATGACTTGCATGTTAATATGTGTTTAAATTAATTAAGATTGCAGGGTAGTTTTTGGGGTTCCAGGGCAGTTTTTGGGGCGGATTTTGGGGGTTTTGGGTATTTTAGGTTATTTTACAGATTCCAGGGCAGTTTTTGGGGTGGATTTTGGGGGGTTTTGGGTATTTTAGGTTATTTTACAGATTCCAGGGCAGTTTTTGGGGTTCCAGGGCAGTTTTTGGGGTGGATTTTGGGGTTTTTGGGTATTTTAGGTTATTTTACAGATTCCAGGGCAGTTTTTGGGGTTCCAGGGCAGTTTTGGGGTGGTTTTGGGATTTGGGTACTTTAGGTTAATTTACAGATTCCAGGGCAGGTTTTGGGGTGGATTTTGGGGGTTTTTGGGTATTTTAGGTTATTTTACAGATTCCAGGGCAGTTTTTGGGGTGGATTTTGGGGTTTTTGGGTATTTTAGGTTATTTTACAGATTGCAGGGCAGTTTGGGCAGTTTTTGGGGTTTTGGGCTCACCATGTCCGGTTGACACACCTGGCGCGTTGGTGTCGCGCTGTAGGGTGCAGCGTTTTTGGGTATTTTAGGTTATTTACAGATTCCAGGCAGTTTTTGGGGGGTTTTGGGTATTTTAGGTTATTTTACAGATTCCAGGGCATTTTGGGTTCCAGGCAGTTTTTGGGTGGGTTTTGGGGTTTTTGGGTATTTTAGGTTATTTTACAGATTCCAGGGCAGTTTTTGGGGTTCCAGGGCAGTTTTTGGGGTGGGTTTTGGGGGTTTTGGGCTCACCACGTGCGTGTTGACACCACCCTGGCGCCGTTGGTGTCGCGGCTGTAGCGGGTGCAGCGTTTTTGGGGTTTTTGGGTATTTTAGGTCATTTTACAGATTCCAGGGCAGTTTTTGGGGCAGTTTTTGGGGGTTTTGGGCTCACCATGTCGGTTGACACCACCTGGCGCGTTGTGTCGCGGCTGTAGCGGGTGCAGCGTTTTTGGGGGATTTGGGTTTTTGGGTATTTAGGTTATTTCACAGATCCAGGCAGTTTTTGGGGTGGATTTTGGGGTTTTTGGGTATTTTAGGTTATTTCACAGATTCCAGGGCAGGTTTTGGGGTGGATTTTGGGGGTTTTGGGCTCACCATGTCCTGGTGGACACCACCCTGGCGCCGTTGCTGTCGCGGCTGTAGCGGGTGCAGCGTTTTTGGGGATTTTGGGTATTTTAGGTTATTTCACAGACTCCAGGGCAGGTTTTGGGGTTCCAGGCAGTTTTTGTGGGCAGTTTTTTGGGGGGTTTTGGGCTCACCACGTGCGCGTTGACACCACCCTGGCGCCGTTGGTGTCGCGGCTGTAGCGGGTGCAGCGTTTTTGGGGTTTTTGGGTATTTTAGGTTATTTTACAGATTCCAGGGCAGTTTTTGGGGTTCCAGGGCAGTTTTTGGGGCGGTTTTGGGGATTTTGGGTATTTTAGGTTATTTTACAGATTCCAGGGCAGTTTTTGGGGTGGATTTTGGGGGTTTTGGGTATTTTAGGTTATTTTACAGATTCCAGGGCAGGTTTTGGGGTGGATTTTGGGGGTTTTTGGGTATTTTAGGTTATTTCACAGATTCCAGGGCAGGTTTTGGGGTGGGTTTGGGGATTTTGGCTCACCATGTCCGGTTGACACACCCTGGCGCCGTTGGTGTCGCGGCTGTAGCGGGTGCAGCGTTTTTGGGGGTTTTTGGGTATTTTAGGTTATTTCACAGATTCCAGGGCAGTTTTTGGGGCAGTTTTTGGGGGTTTTGGGCTCACCATGTCCGCGTTGACACCACCCTGGCGCCGTTGGTGTCGCGGCTGTAGCGGGTGCAGCGTTTTTGGGGTTTTTGGGTATTTTAGGTTATTTTACAGATTCCAGGGCAGTTTTTGGGGTGGATTTTGGGCTCACCACGTCCTTGTGGACACCACCCTGGCGCCGTTGGTGTCGCGGCTGTAGCGGGTGCAGCGTTTTTGGGAGGGATTTGGGGGATTTTGGGTATTTTAGGTTATTTCACAGATTCCAGGGCATTTGGGTGGATTTTGGGGTTTTGGGTATTTTAGGTTATTTTACAGATTGCAGGCAGGTTTTGGCAGTTTTGGGGGTTTTGGGCTCACCATGTCCTGGTGGACACCACCCTGGCGCCGTTGGTGTCGCGGCTGTAGCGGGTGCAGCGCTGGATGCTGAAGCCGCTCTCGGGCAGGAGCGTCCGCAGGTACCGGAACACCTGGGGGGGAACCAGGGGGGGCTCGGGACCCCCACAGAGCCCCCAAATCCCTCCCAAACCCCCCTAGGACCCCCAAATCATCCCAGGGACCCACAAACCCCCATAGCCCCCCAGACCCCCCTTGCCCCACAGAGCCCCCAAATCCCTCCCTGTGCTCCCTATAGGGACCCCCAAACTCACCCAGACCCCCCCAGGGACCCCCCAAACCCCCCCAGGACCACCCAAAGAGCCACTCAGACCCCCCCTATATCTCCCATAGGGACCCCCAAACCCCCTCAGGACCCCCAAATTTCCCCCAGGACCCCCCTATGTCTCCCATAGGGACCCCCAAGCCCCCCAGGGACGCCTAAATTCCCCCAGGATCCCCCAAATCCCTCCCAGGGACCCCCAAACCCCCCAAAGAGCCCCCAGACCCCTCATAGGGATCCCCAGATCCCCCCAGGACCCCCTTATATCTCCCATAGGGACCCCCAAACCCCCCTATACCACCCAAGGCCCCCCAAAACCCTCCCCTTACACCCCCAGCCCCCAAATCCCCCCCGTGTCACCCAAACCCCCATATATCCCCCCAAAGACCCCCCTATACCACCCATGGGTCCCACCAAAGACCCCCCAGACCCCCCCACCCCCCATAGGGACTCCCCAATACCCCCCGGGGACCCCAAATCACCCCAGGACCCCCCAAATCCCGCGGGGACCCCCCCCAGACCCCCGCCGTGCCCCCCGTACGTGGATTTTGAGCGCTGCCCGCTGCGCCGGGCGCCGCTGGCGGAAGAACGCGGGGGCCCAGGCCCCGCTCAGCGTCCGCCAGGCGGCCTCCAGGTCCCGCCGCTGCCGGAACGCCGCGATGGCCGCGCGGAGCTGCGCCCGCCGCCGCAGCGCCGGTAACGGGCTGGGGGAGCGGAGAGATCGGCAACGGGACACGGGGAACGGGACAGACTCGGGACCGGGATGGGGACAGCGGGACCGGGACCGGGAGAGCATCGGTACCGCCGGGATGGGGACACCGGGACTGGGATCCCGCACACCGGGATGGGGACACCGGGACTGGGATCCCGCACACCGGGATGGGATCGGTGTCCCGGGCTCACCTGACGCCCATTTTGTGCGTCCGGAATCCGAGCACCGAGTCCAGCACGAGGCTCGTGGCCAGGTCATCGTTCTCGCAAAGCTCCCGCGCCGTCACCGCCGTCCCCGTCGCCCGGGCCCGCATGGGCTGCGGCTGCCGCCGCCGCCGCCTCCGCCGCGCCTGCAGCACCGGGAGCAGCACCGGGAGCGTCACCGGGCGCTGCCGCGGGGCGGGACCCCGAGCACGGGGCGAGCCCCGGGAGCCCCGTCCCGGCCGTTACCGCAGCGCCGCGGCCGCGGGACCGGCCGGGGCCGCCGCCGGTACCGGGCCCGGAGCGGCCCCGGCGCCGCCGCCCGCCCGCTCCCGCCGCCCGCTCCGCCATCCCCATTGGCCGCCCGCCTCCCGCGCCGCCGCTGCGATTGGCTGCCCGGGGGGAGTTCCGCCCCCTCCGTGAGGCGCTCGGCGAGATGATTGGTGCAAGCGGCGGCGCCACCTCATTGGTTAGCGGCGTTGCGGGCGTGCTATTGGTACAAAAAGACGCCGATCAAGCCGCTCCATGTTTTCATTGGCTAAAACAGAGCGGGTCCCTCTCCTCCCCTTCCATTGGCTAAACCTCGCCGCCTTCCTCTTCTCCTATTGGCCCTTTCCCTCCCACTCTTCCCTCCCATTAGGCGATCTCGCTGTCACTCATCGCCGCAGCCTCACAATGAGCCCAGCGTGTGGCCGGCCATAAACAATACACGTGAGGCCCCGCCCCTTTTCCGCCGCCAGGCTCCGCCTTTTCCGCCGCTGACTCCGCCCATTCCAAGATGGCGCCGGCCAGGCGCGGCGGGCGGCGTTAGCGGGGCCGGGAGGGACCGGGGCGGTACCGGGGGGTCCCGGGCGGGACCGGCGGGACCGGAGCGCTCCCGTGGGGCCCTGAGCACCCCGAGGCCTCTGCGAGCGGCGATGGCGGCGGCGGCGGGCGGCGGGGCCGGCGGGGGCCGGCGGGAGCCGCCCCACACGCTGCAGGGGCTGCTGGAGATGGCGGTGGTGGCCGGGGAGGCGCAGCCCGAGCCCCGGCAGCCCATGGCCGAGGAGGTGAGCGCGCCCTGGGGGGTTTGGGGATTTTGGGCCGTTTGGGGGCGGCTCTGGGGCTCCCTGAGGGGTTTGGGGGCCCCGGGATGGTTCGGGCTCCCGGGGGCTGATTCTGAGGTCAATTTTGCCGATTCTGAGGTCAATTCTGCTGATTCTGAGGTAAATTTTGCCGATTCTGAGGTAAATTTTGCTGATTCTGAGGTCAATTTTGCCGATTCTGAGGTAACTTCGCCGGGTTTTGTGGAAATTTGGGATCCCGGGGGCTGATGTGAGGTCCCAGGGGCTGTTTTGGGATAATTTTGGATAATTTAACTCATTTTCCCCTCAGAGGCAGCAGTGGCTCCGTCAGGCCCTGGGTTAATTCCAGTGTAACTTTGGGATAATTTGTGATAACTTTGGGATAATTTGTGATAACTTTGGGATAATTTGTGATAACTTTGGGATAATTTATGATAACTTTATGATAATTTAATTGTGTTTTTTTCCCTCCGGGCCGAGCTCCAGCGCTGCCTGCGGCTCCCGGCTCACTCTGGGTTAACTCAGTGATAACTTTATGATCATTTATGATAATTTAATTGTGTTTTTCCCTTCCAGAGGCAGCAATGGCTCAGGGCTGCCCTGTCCCAGGTTATTTCAGGCCCCGGTTCCAGCAGGGCCGAGCTCCAGCTCACTCTGGGTTCATTCAATGATAACTTTATGATCATTTAATGATCATTAATGATCAATTTATGATAATTTAACCCTGTTTTTTCCCTTCCAGAGGCAGCAGTGGCTCAGGGCTGCCCTGTCCCAGGTTATTTCAGGCCCCGGTTCCACACGGGCCGAGCTCCAGCTCACTCTGGGTTCATTCAATGATAACTTTATGATAATTTATGATAATTTAACCCTGTTTTTTCCCTTCCAGAGGCAGCAATGGCTCAGGGCTGCCCTGTCCCAGGTTATTTCAGGCCCCGGTTCCACACGGGCCGAGCTCCAGCTCACTCTGGGTTCACTCAATGATAACTTTATGATCATTTATGATAACTTTATGATAATTTATGATAACTTTATGATAATTTATGATAATTTAATCCTGTTTTTTCCCTTCCAGAGGCAGCAATGGCTCCGTGAAGCCTTTCCCAGCCAGGTTATCTAGGCCCGGTTCCCCGGGCGAGGCCCAGCTCCCTGGGCACGCAGACCATGATATATGATATTATATAACTTTATGATAATTACGATAATTTAACCTGTTTTCCCTTCAAGGCAGCAATGCTGCGTGAAGCATGTCCAGGCCTATCTGGCCGGTTCTGTAGGGCGAGCTCGCGCTGTTGCGGCTCACTCTGGGTTCACTCAATGTAACTTTATGATAATTTATGATAATTTACCATTTTTCTCTGTTCCAGAGGCGCAGTGGCTCAGGGTGCCCGTCCAGGTTATTCAGGCCGTTCACAGGCGAGCTCAGCGCTGTTTGCGGCTCATCTGGGTTCATCAATGATAACTTTATGATATTATGATAACTTTATGATAATTTTATATAATTATCCTGTTTTCCCTTCAGAGGCAGCAAGGCTCAGAGCTGCCCTGTCCAGTTATTTCAGGCCCGTCCACACGCGAGCTCCGTCCTCTGGGTTCACTCAATGATAACTTATGATAACTTTATGATAATTTATGATAATTTAACCCCGTTTTCCCTTCCAGAGGCAGCATGCTAGGCTGCCCTGTCAGGCTCTGTCGGCCTGGTTAATTCCAGTGTACTTTGGGATAATTTATGATACTTTATGATAATTATTGTGTTTTCCTTCAGAGGCAGCAGTGGCTCCATGATGCGTGTTCAGCTTGGCAGCCCTGGTTATTCCAGTGTAACTTGGGATAATTTGTGATAACTTTGGATAATTTATGATAACTTTATGATAATTTTATTAATTATGCTGTTTTTTCCTTCCAGAGGCAGCAGTGGCTCAGAGCTGCCCTGTCCAGGTTATTTCAGGCCCGTTCACACGGGCCGAGCTCCAGCTCACTCTGGTTCACTCAATGATAACTTTATGATAATTATGTAATTTACCTGTTTTTCCCTTCCAGAGCACATGGCTCCGTGAAGCCGTTTTCAGGCCATATTGGTCCCGTTCGTACGGGCGGTCCAGTCACTCTGGTTCACTCAATGATACTTTATGATAATTTAATGATAACTTTATGTATTGATAATTTACCTTTTTTCTCTGTTTCAGAGGCAGCAATGGCTCGGAAGCGTGTCCAGGTTATTTCAGGCCCGGTTCCACACGGGCTGAGCTCCAGCTCACTTGGGTTAATCATGAAACTTATGATAATTTATGATAATTTAATTGTGTTTTTTCCCTTCCAGAGGCAGCAATGGCTCCGTGCTGCCGTGTCCCAGGCCATATCTGGTCCCGGTTCCGTACGGGCCGAGCTCCAGCGCTGTTTGAGGCTCCTGGCCGGGCCCTGTCCCGGGGAGGCGGCGCCCGAGCGGGGCCTGGGGGACACCGGGGGGCACGAGGGGGCCCTGGAGGAGCTCTGTGACCTCTGCGAGAGCCTGGACAGCGCCAATGGTCAGTCTGGGGTCACTGGGGTCACTCAGGGGTCATTCAGGGTCATTGGGATCACTGGGGTCTCACAGGGGGGCACGAGGGGGCCCTGGAGGAGCTGTGCGACCTCTGCGAGAGCCTGGACAATGCCAACGGTGAGACTGGGGTCACTCGGGGTCATTGGGGTCACTCAGGGGTCACTCTGGGTCACTCGGGGTCATTCAGGGTCATTGGGGGTCACTCGGGTCATTCAGGGGGCACGAGGGGGCCCTGGAGGAGCTCTGCGACCTCTGCGAGAGCCTGGACAGCGCCAATGGTCAGTTGGGGGTCACTCGGGGTCAGTCTGGGGTCACTGGGGTCACTCAGGGTCACTCAGGGTCATTCAGGGGCACGAGGGGCCCTGGAGGAGCTTGGACCTCTGCGAGAGCCTGGACAATGCCAAGGTCGGTGGGGTCATTGGGGTCATTGGGGTCACTGGTCACGGGGTCACTCATGGGTCACTCAGGGTCATTCAGGGGTCACTGGGGTCATTAAGGTTTGGGTTACTCAGGGTCACTCAGGGTCACTTGGGGTCACTCGGGGTCACTCTGGGTCATTCAGGGGTCATTGGGTCATTGAGAGGTGATTTAGTCTAGTCACTCAGGGTTCGGTCACCAGTGCTGGGGTCAGGGCCCCAGGGTCACTCAGGGTCATTGAGAGGGGACTTTTGGGTCACTCAGGTGGTCACTCAGGGGCACTAGGTGGCTCACTCTGAAGGGACAGCCATTATGGGTCAGGGGTCATTTTGGGTCACTGGTCATGGGGTCACTCTGGGGTCATTGGGGTCATTGAGAGGTGATTTGAGTCACTCAGGGGTCACTCAGGGTCATTGGGGTCTCATGTCACTCAGGGTCACTAGGGGTCACTCTGGGGTCATCAGGGTCACTCAGGGGTCACTCAGAGGTCATTTCAGTGTGAATTTTCTGCATTCCTTCTTCCTTCCCCCATTTCTCTCTCCCCTTTTCCTCCATTCTTCCTTTTTTCCCACTTTATCCTCATTTCACAATTCCGTTTTCTCCCCAGAATTCTGCTCCTGGGGCCTGGAGTTGTCTGATCTCCTGGTGGATTTTGGCATTTCCTGGGCATTTGGCCATTTTAACCCATTTTAACCCATTTAACCCCATTTTTCCCATTTTTTCCCATTTTCACCCAAAATTTCCGTTTTTCTCCCCAGAATTCTGCTCCCTAGGAGGCCTGCAGGTGGTGCTGGATCTCGCTGGGGTGGATTTTGGGGCATTTTGGGATTTGGCCATTTTCACCCATTTGAACCCCGTTTTTTCCACTTTACCATTCTAACCCTGTTTTTCCCATTTTCACCCAAAATTTCCTGTTTTTCTCCCCAGAATTCTGCTCCTTGGGGGCCCGGAGGTGTCCTGGACCTGCTGGGTCACCGCTGGCCCCCTCTCCGTGCGGGGCCGCTGGTGGGCCATGAATTTGTGGGATTTGTGCCATTTTGGCCCATTCTAACCCCGTTTTTTCCCATTTCTGTCCCTTTTCTCCTCAGAATTCTGCTCCTTGGGGGCCTGAGGTGTGCTGGATCTCCTGGGTCACCCTGGCCCGCTCCGTGCCGGGCTGAATTTGGGGCCATTTTAACCCTGCATTTGACCCATTTAACCCCATTTTTTCCCATTTTTTCCCATTTTTTCCCATTTTCACCCAAAATTTCCGTTTTTCTCCCCAGAATTCTGCTCTTTGGGGGGCCTGGAGGTTGTCCTGGATCTCCTGGGTCACCGCTGGCCCCCGCTCCGGGCCGGGGCTGAATTTGGGGCCATTTTAACCCATTCTAACCCCGTTTTTTCCCATTTTCTCCCATTCTAACCCCGTTTTTTCCCATTTCTGTCTCTTTTCTCCCCAGAATTCTGCTCCCTGGGGGGCCTGGAGGTTGTCCTGGATCTCCTGGGTCACCGCTGGCCCCCGCTCCGTGCCGGGGCCGCTCGCCTGTTGGGCTCCTGTGCCCAGAACCTTCCGGAAGCGCAGGGACGGGCGCTGGCGCTGGGGGCGCTGCCGGCCCTGATGGGGGCGCTCAGGGGAGACCCCGACCCCAGCGTGGCCCCCGCGGCGCTGTTTGCTGTCTCCTGTGAGTCTGGGGGTTTTGGGGGTTTGGGGATTTTTTTGGGGATTTTTTTGCCATTTTTTAGGGTTTTTTTCGGGATTTTTTGTGATTTTTTTTGCCATTTTTTAGGGTTTTTTTCAGGATTTTTTGGGATTTTTTTTGCCATTTTTTAGGGTTTTTTGTGAATTTTTTTGTGATTTTTTTTTGCCATTTTTTAGGAGTTTTTTCAGGGTTTTTTTCGTGATTTTTTTTGTAATTTATTTTGGGTTTTTGGAAAATTTTTTTGTGATTTTTTTGTGATTTTTTTGTGATTTTTTTTGTGATTTTGTAGGGGTTTTTTTCACTAATTTTTTGTGACTTTTTAATGTGAGTTTTTGGGGGATTTTTTTTGTATTTCTTAGAGATTTTTAGGAAGATTTATTTGAGGTTTTTTGTGATTTATTTGGGATTTTTGGGGGATATGTTTGGATTTTTTAGGGATTTTTAGGAAGATTTATTTGGGATTTTTGGGGATTTTTTTATTATTTTTTAGGGATTTTAGGAAGTTTTATTTGGGATTTTTGGGGGATTTTTTAGGGATTTTTTTGTGGGATTTTTTGGAGATTTTTAGTGGGGGTTTTTGGGGCGCTCAGGGGAGACCCCGACCCCAGCGTGGCCCCCGCGGCGCTGTTCGCTGTGTCCTGTGAGTCTGGGGGGTTTGGGGGATTTTTTTGGGATTTTTGGGGATTTTTTGGGATTTTTTTTGGGATTTTTTTGCCATTTTTTTGGGGTTTTTTCGTGAATTTTTTGTGATTTATTTGGGGTTTTTGGGGATTTTTTGGGGATTTTTCTGGATTTTTTAGGGTTTTTTTCAGGATTTTTTGGGATTTTTTTTTGGATTTTTTAATGTGTTTTTTGTGATTTATTTGGGATTTTTGGGGGATTTTTTTGCCATTTTTCAGGGTTTTTTTGTGAATATTTTGTGATTTTTTTATGTGGGATTTTTGAGATTTTTTTGGGAATTTTTTTTATATTTTAGAGAAAATTTTTTATTATTTTTGGGGATTTTAGGAAGACTTATTTGGGGTTTTTGGGGGATTTTTTTGGGATTTTTTAAATTATTTTTTAGGGATTTTAGGAAGTTTTGTTTGGGATTTTTGGGGGATTTTTTTGGGATTTTTTGGACATTTTTCGTGGGGTTTTTTGGGGTGCTCTGGGGAGACCCCGACCCGAGCGTGGCCCCCGCGGCGCTGTTTGCTGTGTCATGTGAGTCTGGGGGCTTATTGGGGGATTTGGGGGATTTTTGGGGTTTTTTTTACATTTTTTTGGGGTTTTTTCGTGAATTTTTTGTGATTTTTTTGACATTTTTGGGGGTTTTTTCGTGAATTTTTTGTGATTTTTTTGCCATTTTTTAGGGTTTTTTTCAGGATTTTTTGGCATTGTTTTTGGATTTTTAATGTGTTTTTTTGTGATTTATTTATGATTTTTTTTGGATTTTTTAATGTGATTTTTGTGATTTATTTGGGATTTTTGGGGGATTTTTGGGATTTTTTTGGGATTTTTTTGCCATTTTTTAGGGTTTTTTTCGGGATTTTTTGGGATTTTTATTGTGATTTTTTTTGCCATTTTTAGGGGTTTTTTCATGAATTTTTTGTGATTTTTTTGAGATTTTTTGGGGATTTTTTTGGATTTTTTTGTGATTTTTTTGACATTTTTTAGGTATTTTTTCAGGATTTTTGGGGATTTTTTTTTGGATTTTTAATGTGGTTTTTTGTGATTTATTTGGGATTTTTGGGGGATTTTTTGTATTTTTTAGGGATTTTTAGGGAGATTTATTTGGGATTTTTTGCGATTTATTTGGGATTTTTGGGGGATTTTTTAGGGTTTTTTGGGGGATTTTTTGCCATTTTTAAGGGTTTTTTCGTGAATATTTTGTGATTTTTTATGTGGGATTTTTGAGATTTTTTTTGGGATTTATTTTTTTTTTTAAAGATTTTTTATTATTATTTTTAGGGATTTTAGGAAGATTTATTAGGAACTATTTTGTGGGATTTTTTGGAGATTTTTTGTGGGGTTTTTGGGGCGCTGCAGGGGAGACCCCGACCCCAGCGTGGCCCCCGCGGCGCTGTTTGCTGTCTCCTGTGAGTCTGGGGGTTTTGGGGGTTTGGGGATTTTTTTGGGGATTTTTTTGCCATTTTTTAGGGTTTTTTTCAGGATTTTTTGGGATTTTTTTTTGTGATTTTTTTGCCATTTTTTAGGAGTTTTTTCAGGGTTTTTTCTGAATTTTTTGTGATTTTTTTGAGATTTTTTAGGATTTTTTCAGGATTTTTTTGGATTTTTTTTGGATTTTTAATGTGGTTTTTTGTGATTTATTTGGGATTTTTGGGGATTTTTTTGGGATTTTTTTTGACATTTTTTAGGGTTTTTTTCAGGGGTTTTTGTGAATTTTTAGTGATTCTTAATGTGGTTTTTTGTGATTTATTGGGGATTTTTGGGGAATTTTTTGCCATTTTTTAGGGTTTTTTTCAGGAATTTTTTGTGATTTTTTTTGCCATTTTTTAGGAGTTTTTTCAGGGTTTTTTGTGAATTTTTTGTGATTTTTTAATGTGTTTTTTTGTGATTTATTTGGGATTTTTGGGGGATTTTTCAGGGTTTTTTTTGTATTTTTAGGGATTTTTAGGAAGATTTATTTGGGATTTTTTGCGATTTATTTGGGATTTTTTGGGGGTTTTTTTGGGATTTTTTTGGATTTTTTAGGGTTTTTTTCAGGGTTTTTTGTGAATTTTTTGTGTTTTTTTAATGTGTTTTTTTGTGATTTATTTGGGATTTTTGGGGGATTTTTTTGGGATTTTTTGTATTTTTAGGGATTTTAGGAGGATTTATTTGAGATTTTTTTGCAATTTATTTGGGGTTTTTGGGGGACTTTTTGGATTTTTTTGTGTGATTTTTTTTGCCTTTTTTTAGGGGTTTCTTCGTGATGTTTTTGTGATTTTTTTGTGGGGGATTTTTTTTTTATTTTTTAGGGATTTTTCTTATTATCTTTTAGGGATTTTAGGAGGATTTATTTGAGATTTTTTTGTGATTTTTGGGGTTTTTGGGGTGGTTTTTTCCCATTTTTGCTGCTATTTTTCCCGTTTTTGGCCGTTTTAACCCCGTTTTTTCGCTCTCCAGGCCTGGTGCGGGCCCAGCCCGAGGGGCTGCAGGAACTCAAGGATTTGGGCTGGATTTTTGGGTGATTTTGGGGTGATTTTGGGGTGATTTTGGGGTTTTTGGGTGGTTTTTTCCCATTTTTGCTGCTGTTTTTCCCGTTTTTGGCCGTTTTAACCCCGTTTTTTCCCCCCTTTCCAGGCCTGGTGCGGGCCCAGCCCGAGGGGCTGCAGGAACTCAAGGATTTGGGCTGGATTTTGGGGTGATTTTGGGGTTTTTGGGGTTTTTGGGGTGGTTTTTTCCCATTTTTGGTGCCATTTTTCCCGTTTTTGGCCGTTTTAACCCCGTTTTTTCGCTCTCCAGGCCTGGTGCGGGCCCAGCCCGAGGGGCTGCAGGAACTCGAGGATTTGGGCTGGATTTTGGGGTGGATTTTGGGGTGATTTTGGGGCGGATTTGGGGTTTTTGGGGTGGTTTTTTCACGTTTTTGGTGCTATTTTTCCCGTTTTTGGCCGTTTTAACCCCGTTTTTCCCTCTCCCCAGGCCTGGTGCGGGCCCAGCCCGAGGGGCTGCAGGAACTCGAGGCCCTGGGGGTGAATTTGGGCTGGATTTTGGGGCGAATTTTGGGGTTTTTGGGGTGATTTTGGGGTTTTTGGGGTGGTTTTTTCCCGTTTTTGGTGCCATTTTTCCCGTTTTTGGCCGTTTTAACCCCGTTTTTTCGCTCTCTCCAGGCCTGGTGCGGGCCCAGCCCGAGGGGCTGCAGGAACTCGAGGCCCTGGGGGGGCTGGAGGTGCTGGGGGGGGCCCTGCAGAGCCCCCAGCCCCAATTGAGGGCTCGCGCTGCTTTCCTGCTGCACTGCCTGCTCCGGGAGCACCCCCGCCTCAAAGGTCGGCCCAAAACCCCCCAAATTCACCCCAAAAAATGCCCCGGGACCCCCTTGGTACCAGCCTGGCAGGGACACCCCCAAAAACCCCAAAATTCCCACAAAAATCCCCCCAAAATCGCCCAAATTCACCCCAAAAAATGCCCCGGGAACCCCTCAGTGCCAGCCCAGCAGTGAGACCCCAAAAAACCCCGAAATTCCCACAAAAATCCCACAAAAATCCCCCCAAATTCACCCCAAAAAATGCCCTGGAACCCCCTTGGTAACACCCCCAAAAACCCCAAAATTCCCACAAAAATCCCCCCAAATTTTACCCCAAAATCCCCCAAATTCACCCCAAAAA
>NW_026992691.1:0-38360 GCF_028769735.1 Zonotrichia leucophrys gambelii
ATTTTGGGTTTTTTTTGGGGAATTTTTGTGGAATTTTTGGGGGATTTTTGGGGGGATTTTTGCGGGATTTTTTGGGAATTTTTGGGGGATTTTTGCAGAATTTTTGGGGGATTTTTGTGGGATTTTTTGGGGATTTTTGGGGGATATTTTTGGGATTTTTTGGGGGGATTTTTGCGGGATTTTTGGGGAATTTTTGCGGGATTTTTGGGGGAATTTTGCGCGGATTTTCGCAGAAATTTTGGGGAATTTTTGCGGGATTTTTTGGGAATTTTTGGGGGATATTTTTGGGAATTTTTGGGGGATATTTTTGGGCTTTTCCCACCTCCAGGCCGTGCTGCAGGAAGGCAGAACCCCCAGCAGGTGCCCCAGCAGCACCAGCAGGGCGGCTCCAGCACAAACCCCAAACAAACCCCAAACAAACCCCAAAAACCCCCCAAAAAATCTAAAAAAATCCCCAAAAAATCCCAAATCCCAAAACCCCAAACTCCTTCAAATTCCCCCTAAAAATCTCAATAAAAATCCCAATAAAAATCCCCAAAAATCCCAATAAAAGCTTCAAAAATGGCCCCAGAATTGCCGAATTTTCTGCGATTTTTTGGGGAATTTTTGTGCGATCTTTTGGGGATTTTTTGGGAATTTTTGGGGGATATTTTTGGGATTTTTTGGGGGAATTTTTGGGGAATTTTTTTGGGAAATTTTGGGGGAATTTTTGGGGGATTTTTGGGGGATTTTTGCGGAATTTTTGGGGGATTTTTGTGGGATTTTTTGGGGGATTTTTGTGGGATTTTTTGGGAATTTTTGCGGGATTTTTGCGGAATTTTTGGGGAATTTTTGCGGGATTTTTTGGGAATTTTTGGGGGATATTTTTGGGAATTTTGGGGAGATATTTCAAGGTTTTCTGACCTCCTGGACGTGCTGCAGGAAGGCGGGCACCCCCAGCAGGTGCCCCAGCAGCACCAGCAGGGCAGCTCCCAGCGCGGGCAGGGCACAGCGCGACAGCTCCGGCAGCTGCGGCTCCTCCTGGGCCACATCCTGGGGGAAAAATCAGCAAAATCAGTGATGGAACAGCACCAAAATTCATCCTGAAACAGCCCCAAATCGCACCAAAAAACCCAAAAGGAAAGCTCTGAAAATAACCCAAAAAATCCCCTCAAAAAACCCCCTCAAAATCCCAAAATATCCCCATAAAATCGAAAAAAAAATTCCCAAAAAAACCCCAAAAATTCCCCCCCAAAAAACCCCAAAAATCTGAAAAAAACCCCAAAAATTCCCCAAAACCCCTCAAAAAAATCCCCCCAAAAAATCCCCATAAAATCGAAAAGAAACCCCCAAAAATTCCCAACAAAAAGCCCCAAAATGCCAACCAAATCCCCGAAAATCCCCTAAAATCCCAAAATTAAATAAAAATCCCTCAAATAAACAAAAATTTAAAAAAAAATTCCCTCAAATTCCGCCCCTCGCTACCTGCAGGGCGAGCACGAGGCGCAGGGGGTCGGCGATGACGTCATCGGTAAAAATCCCAAAAAAACCCCCAAACCCCCCAAAAATGCCTCAAAAAAGCCCCCAAAATCCCCCAACCCCACAGCAAACCCCAAACATTCCCACAAAAATCCCAAAAATGCCCCAAAAAATCCCCCCAAAAACCCCAAAATCTCTCCCAAAAAATCCACCAAAAAAACGGAAAATCCCTCAAAAATCCCCATAAAATCGCCCAAAAACCCCTAAAAATTCCAGAACCCCCCCAAAATCTGCCCCAAATCCCAAAAAATCCCCAAAAACCCCAATAAAATCTGCCAAAACCCCCTAAAAATTCAAAACATCCCCCAAAAATCTGAAAAAAATCCCCAAAAATTCCCCCAAACCCCTCAAAAAAATCCCCCCAAAAAACCCCTCAAAATCCCAAAATATCCCCATAAAATCGAAAAAAAAATTCCCAAAAAAACCCCAAAATGCCAACCAAATCCCCGAAAATCCCCTAAAATCCCAAAATTAAATAAAAATCCCTCAAATAAACAAAAATAATAAAAAAACTTCCCTCAAAATTCGGTCCCTCGTTACCTGCAGGGCGAGCACGAGGCGCAGGGGTCGGTGATGACGTCATCGGTAAAAATCCCAAAAAAACCCCAAAAACCCCAAAAATGCCTCAAAAAAGCCCCCAAAATCCCCCAACCCCACAGCAAACCCCAAACATTCCCACAAAAATCCCAAAAATGCCCCAAAAAATCCCCCCCAAAAACCCCAAAACCTCTCCCAAAAAAATCCACCAAAAAAACCGGAAAATCCCTCAAAAATCCCCATAAAATCGCCCAAAAACCCCTAAAAATTCCAGAAGCCCCCCAAAATCTGCCCCAAATCCCAAAAAATCCCCAAAAACCCCAATAAAATCTGCCAAAACCCCTAAAAATTCAAAAAATCCCCCAAAAATCTGAAAAAAAATCCCCAAAAATTCCCCCAAACCCCTCAAAAAAAACCCCCCAAAAAACCCCTCAAAATCCCAAAAAATCCCCATAAAATCGAAAAGAAACCCCCAAAAATTCCCAAAAAAAAGCCCCAAATTGCCAACCAAATCCACTAAAATCTCAAAATTAAATAAAAATCCCTCAAATAAACAAAAATAATTAAAAAAATTCCCTCAAATTTCGGTCCCTCGTTACCTGCAGGGCGAGCACGAGGCGCAGGAGGTCGGTGATGACGTCATCGGTGCCGAGCTCGAGGCTGAGCAGCGCCAGGAGGCGGAACAGGGCCCGGAAGTGCTCGGGGGAGCCCGGGCACAGGCGGCACACCCGGAACGCGTGGCACAGCAGCGCCGCCCCGTGCTGAGGAGAAAAAATGAGAAATTTGGGGGGTGGTTTTGTGATTTTTGGGGTTGGGGAATTTTTAAGGATTTTTTGGTGATTTTTCAGTAATTTTTCAGGGACTTTTTGGGGGATTTTCGAGGAGATGCAGGGCCCGGAAGTGCTGAGGGGAGCCCGGGCACAGGCGGCACACCCGGAACGCGTGGCACAGCAGCGCCGAGCCGTGCTGAGGGCAGAAAATGGGAAATTTGGGGGTTTTTTGCGATTTTTGGGTTTGGGGAATTTTTAAGGATTTTTTAGGATTTTTTGGTGATTTTTCAGGGAGTTTCTGGGGGATTTCTGAGGAGATACAGGGCCCGGAAGTGCTCGGGGGAGCCCGGGCACAGGCGGCACACCCGGAACGCGTGGCACAGCAGCGCCGCCCCGTGCTGAGGGGAAAAAATGGGAAATTTGGGGGTTTTCGAGGTTTTTTGGGGTTGGTGATTTTTTGGTGATTTTTCAGTAATTTTTCAGGGAGTTTTTGGGGGATTTTCGATGGGTTTTTGGGGTTTTCTGAGGAGATGCAGGGCCCGGAAGTGCTGAGGGGAGCCCGGGCACAGGCGGCACACCCGGAACGCGTGGCACAGCAGCGCCGCCCCGTGCTGAGGGGAAAAAATGGGAAATTTGGGTTTTTTTTGTGATTTTTGGGTTTGGGGAATTTTTTAGGATGTTTTTGGTGATTTTTCAGTAACTTTTCAGGAAGTTTTTGGTGAGGTTTTTGGGGGATTTCTGAGGAGATGCAGGGCCCGGAAGTGCTGAGGGGAGCCCGGGCACAGGCGGCACACCCAGAACGCGCCGCCCCGTGCTGAGGGGAAAAATGAGAAATTTGGGAGTTTTCGAGGTTTTTTGGGGTTGGTGATTTTTTGGTGATTTTTCAGTAATTTTTCAGGGAGTTTTTGTGGGGGGTTTTACTGGGTTTTTGGGGTTCTCTGAGGGGATGCAGGGCCCCGAAGTGCTGAGGGGAGCCCGGGCACAGGCAGCACACCCAGAACGCGTGGCACAGCAGCGCCGCCCCGTGCTGAGGGAAAAAATGAGAAATTTGGGGTTTTTTTGTGATTTTTGGGTTCGGGGAATTTTTTAGGATTTTTCAGTAATTTTTCAGTGAGTTTTTGGTGGGATTTTTGGAGTTGTCTGAGGAGTTGCAGAGCCCGGAAGTGCTCGGGGGAGCCCGGGCACAGGCGGCACACCCGGAACGCGTGGCACAGCAGCGCCGCCCGTGCTGAGGGGAAAAAATGAGAAATTTGGGGTTTTAAGAGGTTTGGGGAATTTTTTAGGATTTTTTGGTGATTTTTCAGTAATTTTTCAGTGAGTTTTTGGGGGATTTTCGATGGGTTTTTGGGGTTCTCTGAGGGGATGCAGGACCCGGAAGTGCTGAGGGGAGCCCGGGCACAGGCGGCACACCCGGCACGCGTGGCACAGCAGCGCCGCCCCGTGCTGAGGGGAAAAAAATGGGAAAAATTTGGGCTTTTTTTGTGATTTTTGGGTTTGGGGAATTTTTAGGATGTTTTTGGTGATTTTTCAGTAACTTTTCAGGAAGTTTTTGGTGAGGTTTTTGGGGGATTTCTGAGGAGATGCAGGGCCCGGAAGTGGTGAGGGGAGCCCGGGCACAGGCGGCACACCCAGAACGCGCCGCCCCGTGCTGAGGGGAAAAATGAGAAATTTGGGAGTTTTCGAGGTTTTTTGGGGTTTGTGATTTTTTGGTGATTTTTCAGTAATTTTTCAGTGAGTTTTTGTGGGGGGTTTTACTGGGTTTTTGGGTTCTCTGAGGGGATGCAGGGCCCGAAGTGCTGAGGGGAGCCCGGGCACAGGCAGCACACCCAGAACGCGTGGCACAGCAGCGCCGCCCCGTGCTGAGGGGAAAAAATGAGAAATTTGGGTTTTTTTGTGATTTTTGGGTTCGGGATTTTTTTAGGATTTTTCAGTAATTTTTCAGTGAGTTTTTGGTGGGATTTTTGGGATTGTCTGAGGAGATGCAGGGCCCGGAAGTGCTGAGGGGAGCCGGGCACAGGCGGCACACCCGGACCGCGAGGCACAACAGCGCCGAGCCGTGCTGAGGGGAAAAAATGGGAAATCTATGGGGTTTTCGAGGTTTTTTGGGATTGGTGATTTTTTGGTGATTTTTCTGTGATTTTTCAGGGAGCTTTTGTGGGGGTTTTACTGGGTTTTGGGCTGTTTGAGAGGATGCAGGGCCCGGAAGTGCTGAGGGGAGCCCGGGCACAGGCGGCACACCCGGAACGCGTGGCACAGCAGCGCCGCCCCGTGCTGAGGGGAAAAAATGAGAAATTTGGGGGTTTTTTTGGTGATTTTTGGGTTTGGGGAATTTTTTAGGATTTTTCTGTGATTTTTCAGGGAGTTTTTGGTGGGGTTTTTGGGGTTGTCTGAGGAGATGCGGGCCGGCAGTGCTGAGGGGAGCCCGGGCACAGGCGGCACACCCGGAACGCGTGGCACAGCAGCGCCGCCCCGTGCTGAGGGGAAAAAAAATGAGAAATTTGGGGGGTTTCGAGGCTTTTTGGGGTTGGGGAATTTTTTAGGATTTTTTGGTGATTTTTCAGTAATTTTTCAGGGAGTTTTTGTGGGGGTTTTACTGGGTTTTGGGGCTGTTTGAGGGGATGCAGGGCCCGGAAGTGCTGAGGGGAGCCCGGGCACAGGCGGCACACCCGGAACGCGTGGCACAGCAGCGCCGCCCCGTGCTGAGGGGAGAAAATGGGAAATTATGGGAATTTTTAGGGCTTTGGAGGCCTCGGGAACTTATGGAATTTTTTAGGATTTTTTTCTGATTTTTGGGGGGATTTTTTTTGAGATTTTTTGTGGATTTTTCAGTGATTCTTCGGGGTTTTTTGGGGGTTTTTGAAGATTTTTTTTTTTTTGTGTTTTTCCATTGGTTTTTTTCGGTGTTTTTTTTTTGGAGGGGGGGGTTTAATAGGTTTTTGGGATTTTTGAGAGGATTTTTTGGGGTTTTTACTGGCTTTTTGGGGGATTTCTGAGGGGATGCAGCGCCAGGAGGCGGAACAGGGCCCGGCAGTGCTGAGGGGGAGCCCGGGCACAGGCGGCACACCCAGAACGCGTGGCACAGCAGCGCCGAGCCGTGCTGAGGGGAAAAATTGGGAAATTTGGGGGGCTTTTGTGATTTTTGGGTTTGGGGATTTTTTTTTAGGATTTTTCAGTAATTTTTCAGGGAGTTTTAGGTGGGGTTTTTGGGGTTGTCTGAGGAGATGCAGGACCCGGAAATGCTGAGGGGAGCCCGGGCACAGGCGGCACACCCGGAACGCGAGGCACAGCAGCGCCGCCCCGTGCTGAGGAGAAAAAATGGGAAATCTATGGGATTTTTGGGTTTGGGGAATTTTTTAGGATGTTTTTGGTGATTTTTCAGTGAGTTTTTGTGGGGGTTTTACTGGGTTTTTGGGGGATTTCTGAGGAGATGCAGGGCCCGGAAGTGCTGAGGGGAGCCCGGGCACAGGCGGCACACCTGGAACGCGTGGCACAGCAGCGCCGCCCCGTGCTGAGGGGAAAAAATTTGTTTTTTTCAGAATATTTCGGTATTTTGGGGGGTTTTGGGTTTGGGGGAATATTTGAGATTTTTTGAGATTTTTTTGGAATTTTGGGGGGATTTTTTTAGGATGTTTTAGTGATTTTGGGAGGCTTTTTGGTGGTTTTTCACTGATTTTTCAATGATTTTTTTCACTGATTTTTTTACTGATTTTTCGGGGTGTTTCTCTGAGGGTTTTTTGTAGGATTTTAGAGAAGGTTTTTTGGGGTTTTTGGGGGGGGTTTCTGAGGGGATGCAGAACCTCAGAACAGGGCTCGGCAGTGCTGAGGGGAGCCCGGGCACAGCAGCACCGAACTGAGCTGGGAAAAGGGAAAAAAAAAAGGGAAAAAATGGTAATTTTGGGGGTTTTTAAAAATTTTTTTTAGAATTTTTGGTGGGTTTCTTGAGGGTTTTGGCGATTTTTTTGTGATTTTGGGGTTTTTTTTTAAGGAAGGGATTTAGAGGAGTTTTTTAGGATTTTTTGGGGAATTTTTAAGGGTTCTGGGAGATTTTTAAAGGATTTTTTGGAGATTTTTGTAGGGAATATTCTTGGATTTTGAGGGGATTTTTTAGTTTTTTTTGATGAATTTTGGGGGGATTTTCTTAGATTTTTGGGGGATTTTTTGTGATTTTTCAATGATTTTTGGGTGGTGATTTTTGGATTTTTTGGGTGAATTTTGGGAGTATTTTCTTAGATTTTTGGGGGATTTTTTGTGATTTTTCAATGATTTTTGGGTGGTGGTTTTTGGGTTTTTTAAGAGAATGTTTTCAGATGGTTTTAATGGGTTTTTGGGGATTTTTTAGGGAATATGTTTGAATTTTAGGAATTTTGGAGGATTTTTATAGGGGATTTGGGGGGGTCTTTTGCTGATTTTCATGGATTTTTGGAGTTAATTTGGGGACTTTTTAGGGGGATTTTTAAGAGTTTTTTGTGGAATTTTAGGATTATTTTCCTGGATTTTTAGGGTGGTTTTGGTTTTGTTTTTGTTTTTAATTTTTAGAGAGTTTTGGTGATTTTTCCGTGGTTTTTTGAGAGTTTTTTGAGGGGTTTTTGGCATTTTTTGGAGGGGATTTGGGGATTTTTTCTGGGAATTCTTGGGGATTTTGGGAAGATTCTGGGATATATTTGGGGATTTTGGGGTTTTTTGGGGGGGATTTTTTTAGGGTTTATTTGGGGAATTTTTAGGGAGTTTTGCAGAATTTTGAGGGAATTTTCTTGGATTTTTAAGGTTGGTTTTTTTTTTTTTTGATTCTTCAGGAGTTCCTTAGGATTTTTGTGAAATCTTTGGGATTTAGGGAATTTTTACAAATTCTTCAAAATTTTTAGGTATTTTGGGGATTTTTTTTTTTAATTTTTTGTGACATTTTTTGATACTTGGAAATTCCCCGGAACAACCCCACGGAAATGGAAAAATTCCCAAGGAAAATTCAGGAATTCAACAAATCCCAAAATTCCCTCAGGATGATCTGAAACCCCAAATTTTGGGATATTCCCAGATTTGGAGACCTCAAAATTTGGGAAAATTTGGAAAAATTTGGGATTTTTCCAGACCTTTTTCATGAAGACGGAATCCTGGCGGGAACATTTCTCCACCTTCAGCTTCAGCAGCGAAACGTCGGTGATGGAACTGCGGAAAAAATCCAAAAAAATCCAAAAAAAATCAAAATTTCCCATCCTAAATCCCAAATTTTTCCTCCCAGCTGGAAAATTCAGGTAAAGAAACAGAAAAAAAAAATCTAAAAAACTCTGAGGGGAAAAAAGTTTTAAAAAGTCGATTTAAAAAGAAAAGAAAATAAAATAGGGTATTCCAAGAAGAAAATTCTGGGGGAAAAAAATCAGATAAAAACCAGAAAATTCAGGAATTCCAAGTTCTGGATCTGTCCCAGATCCAGACCAAAATTCCAGGGAAAAAAAGATCTGGAAAATTCCAGAAAATTCCTGGAATTTCCCAATCCCAAATTCCCGATTTTTGGTCCCAGATAGGAAAATCCAGAAAAAACTCTGCAAACCATTGTGTGGAAAAATTCTAAAAAAATATGAAAGAATCTGGGAAAAATTCTGAAAAAATTCTGGGAAAAATCTGGTAAAATTCTGAAAAAATTAGGAAGTATTCTGTAAAAAATTCTGAAAAATTTTTGAAAAAATCTGAAAAAAATTGTGTAAAAACTCTGAAAAAGTTCTGGAAAAATCTGTAAAAAATTGTGTAAAAATTCTGAAAATATTCTGAAAGAATTCTGTAAAAATTCTGAAAAAAATCTGAAAAAAAATCTGAAAAAATTGTGGAAAAATTCTGAAAAAACTTCTGTAAAAAATCTCAAAAATTGGGTAAAAATTCTGAAAAAATTGTGTAAAAACTATGAAAAATATGAAAAAATTCTGGAAAAAATCTGTAAAAAATTGTAAAAAAAGAGAAAAATATGAAAAAACTCCTGAAAAATTCTGAAAAAACTGTGTAAAAATTCTGTAAAAATTTCTAAGAAATCTGAAAAAAACTGTAAAAAATTGTAAAAAAATTGAGAAAAATATTTTAAAAATCCTGAAAAAATCCTGAAAAAATCTGAAAAAAATTGTGTAAAAATTCTGAAAAAAAAGATGGAAGAATTCTGAAAGTTTCTGAAAAAATTCTGTAAAAATTCTGAAAAAATTCTGTAAAAGTTATAAAAAAGTATGGAAAAATTCTGAAAAAATTGTAAAAAAAATCTGAAAAAATCCCCAAAAAATCCCAGCAAACCCCAGTAACTTTTCCCATCCCAGGCACCAAAATATTGATTTTTTTTGGAAGATTTGAGGCTGTTTTGGCTGACCAGGCGGGGCTGGAGGCGGCGCTCGGTGAAGCTGCCGAGGATCCCCAGGATGAGGATTTGCAGCTGCGGCTGCGGCAGCAGGTGTTGGAAAAATGGTGTAAAAATGCTGAAAAAATTGTGTAAAAAATCTGAAAAAATTGTGTAAAAATTCTGAAAAAATTGTGTAAAAATTATGAAAAAAATATGAAAAAATTCTGAAAAAATTGTGTAAAAATTATGAAAAAAATATGAAAAAATTCAGAAAAAAATCTGAAAAAATTGTGTAAAAGTTCTGAAAAAATTGTGTCAAAATTATGAAAAAATATGAAAAAATTCTGAAAAATTGTGTAACAATTCTGTAAAAATGGTAAAAAAAAAATGAAAAAAGTTGTGTGAAAATTCTGAAAAAATTGTGTAAAAATTCTGAAAAAATATGAAAAAAAATCGGAAAAAATCTGAAAAAAATCGTGTAAAAATTCTGAGAAAAATATGAAAAAATTCTGAAAAAATGGTGTAAAAATTCTGAAAAAAATGGTGTAAAAATTCTGAAAAAATTCTGAAAAAAATCTGAAAAAATCTGAAAAAAACCCCAAAAAAATCCCGAAAAAATCCCAGTAACTTTTCCCTATCCCACACACTAAAATTTGAATTTTTTTTGGACTATTTTAGGATTTTCTCTGACCTGGCGGGGCGCAGGCGGGGCTGGAGGCGGCGCTCGGTGAAGCTGCCGAGGATCCCCAGGATGAGGATTTGCAGCTGCGGCTGCGGTGCCAGCAGGCGTTGGAAAAAATTGGGTAAAAATTCTGAAAAAAAATTCTAAAAATCTGGAAAAAATCTGAAAAAATTCAGAAAAAAATTGTGTAAAAATTCTGTAAATATTTCTAAAAAAGCTGAAAAAAATCTGTAAAAATAGGTACAAAATATGAAAAAA
This sequence comes from Zonotrichia leucophrys gambelii, assembly GCF_028769735.1. Taxonomy (NCBI): domain Eukaryota; kingdom Metazoa; phylum Chordata; class Aves; order Passeriformes; family Passerellidae; genus Zonotrichia; species Zonotrichia leucophrys. The sequence continues at coordinate 10,076 of NW_026992691.1, forward strand.
TTCTGAAAAAAATCTGTAAAAAATTGTAAAAAAATGAGAAAAATATGAAAAAAATCCTGAAAAAATTCTGAAAAAATGGTGTAAAAATTCTGAAAAAATATGAAAAAATTCTGAAAAAATTCTGAAAAAATTGTGTAAAAATTGTGTAAAAATTCTGAAAAAAATCGTAAAAAATGGTGTAAAAATTCTGAAAAAAATCTGAAAAAATCCCAAAAAAATCCCGAAAAAATCCCAGTAACTTTTCCCTATCCCACACACTAAAATTTGAATTTTTTTTGGAATATTTTAGGATTTTCTCTGACCTGGCGGGGCGCAGGCGGGGCTGGAGGCGGCGGCGGTCGAGGAAGCTGCCGAGGATCTGCAGGACGAAGATTTGCAGCTGCGGCTGCGGCAGCAGCGCCGGCGCCAGCAGCCGATCCAGGAAGGGCCCCGGCAGCGCCGTCAGGAGGCTGCTGCTCTGCAGGCCTGAGGAAACCTGGGGGAAACGGAAATTAAAGTGAGATTTTGGATATTTATAAAAATCCCAAAGAAAATCGCAAAAAAATCGGTGAAATCGCAAAAAAAACAAACCCAAAAAATCAGAAATAATCACCCAAAAACAGCCCTAAAATGCCAAAAAACCCCAAATAATTACAAAAGAAATTCAAAGAAAAAACCCAAAAATTGTCCCTAAATTCCCAAAATAATCCCCCAAAAAATCAGGGTAAAAAAAATCCCAAAAATGAAACAAAAAATCATAAAAATCCACAAAAAAAATCCCAAAAATTCCCTAAAAAATCCGTGAAAAAGGGAAAATCCCCAAGGATTGGCTGGGCAGGTCTGCTGCTCTGCAAACCTGAGGAAACCTGGGGGAAACGGAAATTAAAGTGAGATTTTGGATATTTAGAAAAATCCCAAAGAAAATCGCAAAAAAATCGGTGAAATCGCAAAAAAAACACCCCCAAAAAATCAGAAATAATCACCCAAAAACAGCCCTAAAATCCCAAAAAAATTGGTGAAATCGCAAAAAAAACACACCCAAAAAATCAGAAATAATCACCCAAAACCAGCCCTGAAATCTCAAAGAAAATCGCAAAAAAATCGGTGAAATCGCAAAAAAAACCCCCAAAAAATCAGAAATAACTCCCCAAAAACAGCCCTAAAATCCCAAAGAAAATCACAAAAAAATTGGTGAAATCGCAAAAAAAACACCCCCAAAAAATCAGAAATAACTCCCCAAAAACAGCCCTGAAATCTCAAAGAATTTCAAAAAAATCACCCCTAAAATCTCAAAGAATTCCTAAAAATTAAAAAAAAGGAAATTAAAAAAAGAAAAATCTCACCCCCCAAAAATCACAAAGAAATCCCAAAAATCCCCCAAAATATCCCAAAAAATCCCCCAAATCCTCAAAAAAAACCCCAAAAATTCCAAAGAATTCCTAAAAATTCCCAAAAATCCCAAAGAATTCCCAAAAATCCCAAAAAAATCCCAAAAATCCTGAAAAAAATTCAAAATATTCCAAAGAATTCCCACAAATCCCCATGAAAATTCCCAAAAAAATCCCAAAAAATTCCCCAAAAATCCTGAAAAATTTAAAATAAATGCAAAAAAATTCCCAAAAATTCCCCCCCAAAAATCCCAAAGAATTCCCAAAAATCCTCAAAAAACCCCCCAAAATTCCAAAGAATTCCCAAAAATCCCAAAAAATTCCCCAAAATCCTGAAAAAATTTCAAAATATTCCCCAAAAATTCCCCTGAAAATTCCCAAAGAATTCCCAAAAAATTCCCCAAAATCCTGAAAAAAAAATTAAAAAAAGCAAAAAATTCCCAAAAATTCGCCCAAAGAATTCCCAAAAATCCCAAAGAATCCCCAAAATCCTGAAAAAAACCCCAAAAATTCCAAAAAATTCCCAAAAAATTCCCCCAAAATCCTGAAAAAATTAAAAATAAATGCAAAAAATTCCCAAAAATCCCCCCAAAGAATTCCCAAAAAAAGCATAAATCCCCCCAAAATCACAAAATTCCCAAAGAATTCCCCAGAATTCCCAAAAAAAGTGGAAAATTCCATGGAATTTTTGGGAATTTTTGGCACCTGGAGCAGGGATTTGAGCAGCATCAGCTGGGTCAGGCGGTTCCGGTTCTCCTTCCTGCAAAACAAAAATCCCACTTTTTCTGGGAATTCCGGGAATTCCGGGAATTCTGGGAATTTTGGGAATTGTCAAAAGTCTGGGAATTCTGGATCTGGGAATTTGGGGAATTCTGGGAATTCTTGGAATTGCAGGGAATTCTTGCTCAGGGAATTCTGGGAATTCTTAGGGGGGAAATTCCTGGAATTTTTGAATTCTGGGAATTGTCAAAAGTCTGGGAATTCTGGCTCTGGGAATTTTGGGAATTCCAGGAATTGGAGTTTGAGCTCACCCATCAGGCTCCGGGATATTTCTGGAATGTTGGGATTTCTAGGAATTCTCAGGAATTTTTGGATTTGGGGGCAGGGCTCACCCGTTGGGTTCAGCTCCGGAATGTTCCGGGAATGTTGGGAATTTTTGGGAATTTTGGGGAATTTTTGGGAATCAGGGGCAGGGCTCACCCATCAGGCTCTGCTCCAGGCTCCGGAATGTTCCGGGAATGTTGGGAATTTTTGGGAATTTTTGGGAATTCCGGGATGGGGGGGCAGTTCTCACCCGTCAGGCTCAGCTCCGGGCTCCGGAATGTTCCGGGAATGTTGGGAATTTTTGGGAATTTTTGGGAATTTCGAGAATGGGGGGGCGGGGCTCACCCATCAGGCTCTGCTCCTGGCTCCGGAATGTTCCAGGAATGTTGGGAATTTTGGGGAATTTTTTGGGAATTTTTGGGAATCGGGGTTTGAGCTCACCCATCAGGCTTGGTTCCGGGATATTTCTGGAATGTTGGGAATGTCTGGGAATTCTGGGAATTCTCAGGAATTTTGGGATTGATGGGGGGCAGGGCTCACCCATCAGGCTCGGCTCCGGAATGTTCTGGGAATTTTTGGGAATTTTTGGGAATTTTTGGGAATCAGGGGCAGGGCTCACCCATCAGGCTCGGCTCCAGGCTCCGGAATGTTCCGGGAATGTTGGGAATTTTGGGGAATTTTTTTTAATTTTTGGGAATTTTTGGGAATTTTGGGAATCAGGGGCAGTTCTCACCCGTCAGGCTCGGCTCCGGGCTCCGGAATGTTCCGGGAATGTTGGGAATTTTTGGGAATTTTTGGGAATTCCGGGAATGGGGGGTGGGGCTCACCCATCAGGCTCGGCTCCGGGCTCTGGAATGTTCCGGGAATGTTGGGAATTTTTGGGAATTTTTGGGAATTTTTGGGAATTCCAGGAATCGGGGTTTGAGCTCACCCATCAGGCTCGGCTCCGGGATATTTCTGGAATGTTGGGAATTCTGGGAATTCTCTGGAATTTTGGGATTTGGGGTCAGTTCTCACCCGTCAGCCCTGTCTGCAGGCTCCAGAATGTTCCGGGAATGTTGGGAATTTTTGGGAATTCTCAGGAATTTTGGGAATCAGGGGCAGTTCTCACCCATCAGGCTCGGCTCCGGGCTCCGGAATGTTCCAGGAATGTTCCGGGAATGTTGGGAATTTTTGGGAATTTTTTGGGATTTTTGGGAATTTTTGGGAATCAGGGGCAGTTCTCACCCATCAGGCTCGGCTCCGGGCTCCGGAATGTTCCGGGAATGTTGGGAATTTTTGGGAATTTTGGGAATCAGGGGCAGGGCTCACCCGTCAGGCTCGGCTCCGGGCTCCGGAATGTTCCGGGAATGCTGGGAATGCCGGGAATTGTCGGGAATGGGCACCTTGTTGATGATGAACAGCATCACCTCCGACTGCTGGTACGGCGGCAGCGTCGCCGAGAACGAGCCTGGGGCGGGAAAACAGGGGTGGGATATCGACCCGATATACCATGGGAACGGGATATACAACGGGAATGACAGTGGCGGGAATAATGGGAATGAAAATGGGAATGACAATGGGAATGATAATGGGAATAATGGGAATGATAATGGGAATGATAATGGGAATGTTAATGGGAATGATAATGGGAATAATGGGAATGACAATGGGAATGACAATGGGAATAATGGGAATGATAATGGGAATAACAATGGGAATAATGGGAATTAATGGGAATAATGGGAATGATAATGGGAATGACAATGGGAATGTTAATGGGAATGACAATGGGAATAATGGGAATAACAATGGCAAAAATAATGGGAATAATGAGAATAATGGGAATGATAATGGGAATGTTAATGGGAATGACAATGGGAATAACAATGGCAGGAATAATGGGAATAATGGGAATGACAATGGGAATGACAATGGGAATAACAATGGGAATAACAATGGGAATGACAATGGGAATGACAATGGGAATAATAATGGGAATAATGGGAATGTTAATGGGAATGTTAATGGGAATAACAATGGGAATGACAATGGGAATGATGGGAATGACATTGGGAATGATAATGGGAGTGATAATGGGAATGATAATGGCAAGAATAATGGGAATAATGGGAATTATAATGGGAATAACAATGGGAATAACAATGGCAGGAATAATGGGAATAATGGGAATGATAATGGGAATAACAATGGGAATAATGGGAATGATAATGGGAATGTTAATGGGAATAACAATGGGAATAACAATGGCAGGAATAATGGGAATGACAATGGGAATGATGGGAATGACAATGGGAATGATAATGGGAATGACAATGGGAATAATGGGAATGATAATGGGAACAATGGCAATAATGGGAATGACAATGGGAATAACAATGGCAGGAATAATGGGAATAATGGGAATGTTAATGGGAATAATGGGAATAACAATGGGAATAATGGGAATGACAACGGGAATAATGGGAATGATGGAGATGAGAATGATGGGAATAACAGTGGGAATAATAATGGGGATAATGGGAATAACAATGGGAATCACATTGGGAATAATGGGAATGATAATGGGAATGATAATGGGAATGAAAACAATGGGAATAACAATGGGAATGCTGGGAATAATAATAGGAATAATGGGAATATTAATGGGAATGAAAATGGGAATAACAATGGGAATAATGGGAATGATAATGGGAATGATAATGGGAATGATAATGGCAGGAATAATGGGAATAATGGGAATGATAATGGGAATAATGGGAATAATGGGAATGATAATGGGAATAACAATGGGGATAACAAAAGGAAGAATAATGGGAATAACAGCAATGGGAATGATGGGGATAATGGGAATTAATGGGAATGGGAATAACAGGAATAACAATGGGAATAACAGGAATAATGGGAATGATAATGGCAATGATAATGGGAATAACAATGGGAATGATAATGGGAATGATAATGGGAATGACAATGGGAATAATAATGGGAATGACAATGGGAATAATGGGAATGATAATGGGAATGATAATGGGAATAACAATGGGAATAACAATGGGAATAATGGGAATGAAAACAATGGGAATAACAATGGGAATAATGGGAATGATAATGGGAATAACAATGGGAATAATGGGAATGATAATGGGAATAACAATGGGAATGATAATGGGAATAATGGGAATGATGGGGATGGGAATGGTGGGAATAACAGTGGGAATAATAATGGGGATAATGGGAATCACAATGGGAATCACATTGGGAATAATCGGAATGATAATGGGAGTGATAATGGCAGGAATAATGGGAATAATGGGAATGTTAATGGGAATAACAATGGGAATGACAATGGGAATAATGGGAATGACAATGGGAATAATAATAATGGCAGGAATAATGGGAATAATGGGAATGATAATGGGAATAACAATGGGAATAACAATGGGAATAATGGGAATTAATGGGAATGGGAATAATAATGGGAATGGCAATGGGAATAATGGGAATGACAATGGGAATGTTAATGGGAATAACAATGGGAATAACAATGGGAATAACAATGGGAATAACAATGGGAATGACAATGGGAATAACAATGGGAATGACAATGGGAATGAAAACAGCGGGAATGACAATGGGAATGATGGGAATGACATTGGGAATGACATTGGGAATGACAATGGGAATAACAATGGGAAAAATGGGAATGAAAACAATGGGAATAACAATGGGAATGATGGGAATAACATTGGGAATGATAATGGGAATAATACTGGGAATAATGGGAATGACAATTGGAATGACAATGGGAAAAATGGGAATAAAAACAATGGGAATGACAATGGGAATGAAAACAGCGGGAATGACAGTGGGAATGATAATGGGAATATTAATGGGAATAATGGGAATAATAATGGGAATGGGAATGATGGGAATAGGGGGAATAACAGGAGTGCAAATAATGGGAATGATGGGAAAATCCCACAAAACCCCCAAAAATCCCGATAAAATGTGGAATTCTCACCGATGGTTTTGATGACGGCCTCCTGGAATTTGCTCTCCTGCAGCTGCCGGGAATTCTGGGAATCGGCGGCTCCGGAATTTTGGGAATTTTGGGAATTTTGGGAATTCCCGGCCAGGGCGAGGTCGATGCTGAGGCGCAGCTGCCGCAGGAGGGTGTTGAAAACCTCCAGCACCGTGGGACCTGAAAAATGGGAATTTGGGGAATTTTGGGAATTTTGGGAATTCTGGGAAACCCGAGAAAATTCCAAAAAACCCCCCTGAAAATCTTGGAAAAATTCCCCCCAAAAAATCCCAGAAAAATCCCAGAAAATCAAGGAAAATTTTGGAAAGTCCTGGAAAAATCCCGCCCCAAAAATCCCACAAAAATCCCAAAAAATCCTGAAAAATTTTGGAAAATCCTGGGAAAAATCCTGGAAAAAATCCTGGAAAAATCCCCCAAAAAATCCCCCCAAAAAATCCCAGAAAAATCCCAGAAAATCCAGGAAAATTTTGGAAAATCCTGGTAAAATCCCAAAAAAATGCCAGGAAAAAATCCCAGAAAATCCAGGAAAATTTTGGAAATTCTTGGAAAAATCCCAGGAAAAAAAATCCCAGAAAAATCCCAGAAAATCGAGGAAAATTGTGGAAACATCCTGTAAAAATCCCAAAAAAATCCCAGAAAATCGAGGAAAAATTTTGGAAAATCCTGAAAAAATCCCAGGAAAAAAAATCCCAGAAAAATCCCAGAAAATTGAGGAAAATTGTGGAAACATCCTGAAAAAATCCCAAAAAAAAGCCAGGAAAAAATCCCAGAAAAATCCAAAAAAATCCCGAAAAATTTTGGAAAATCCTGGAAAAAATCCTGGAAAAATCCCCAAAAAAATCCCCCAAAGAAACCCAGAAAAATCCCAGAAAATCGAGGAAAATTTTGGAAAATCCTGGAAAAATCTCCACCAAAAATCCCAAAAAAATCCCAAAAAATTTCGGAAAAAATCCTGGAAAAAATCCTGGAAAAATCCCCAAAAAAATCCCCCCAAAAACTCCCATAAAAATCCCAGAAAATCGAGGAAAATTTTGGAAAATCCTGGAAAAATCCCCACAAAAAATCCCAGGAAAATCACCGAAAAATTTTGGAAAATCCAGGAAAAATCCAGGAAAAATCCCAAAAAAATCCCAGGAAAAAAATCCCAGAAAAATCCCAGAAAATCCTGAAAAAATTCAAAAAAATCCCAGGAAAAAATCCCAGAAAAATCCCAGAAAACTGAGGAAAATTTTGGAAAATCCCAGAAAAATCCCAAAAAACTCCCAGAAAAATCTCCGAAAAATTTTGGAAAATCCTGAAAAAATCCCAAAAAATCCCAGGAAAAAATCCCAGAAAATCGAGGAAAAATCCTGGAAAAACCCCAGGAAAAAATCCCAGAAAAATCCTAGAAAATCGAGGAAAAATTTTGGAAAATCCTGGAAAAGTCTTGGAAAAATCTCAAAAAAATCCCAGAAAAATCCCAGAAAATCGAGGAAAATTTTGGAAAATCCTGGAAAAATCCCAAAAAAACCCCCTGAAAATCTTGGAAAAATCCCAGAAAATCGAGGAAAATTTTGGAAAATCCTGGAAAAATCCAGGAAAAAATCCCCCCAAAAAATCCCAGAAAATCGAGGAAAATTGTGGAGAATCCTGGAAAATTCCCCTCAAAAAATCCCAGAAAAATCGAGAAAAATTTTGGAAAAATCCCAGGAAAAAATCCCAGAAAAATCCCAGCAAATCGAGGAAAATTGTGGAAAATCCTGGAAAATTCCCCCTCAAAAAATCCCAGAAAAATCCCAGAAAATTGAGGAAAATTGTGGAAACATCCTGGAAAAATCCCCAAAAAATCCCAGGAAAAAATCCCAGAAAAATCCCAGAAAATCAAGGAAAATTTTGGAAAATCCTGGAAAAATCCCCAAAAAATCCCAGGAAAAAATCCCAAAAAAATCCCAGAAAATCAAGGAAAATTTTGGAAAGTCCTGGAAAAATCCTGAAAAAATCCCAGGAAAAAATCCCAGGAAAAAATCCCAGAAAATTCCCAGAAAATCCAGGAAAATTTTGGAAAATCCTGGAAAAATCCCAGAAAATTCCCAGAAAATCCCAGAAAATTTTGGAAAATCCTAGAAAAATCCCAGAAAATTCACAAAAAATCCCAGAAAATCCAGGAAAAATCCCAAAAAATCCCAGAAAATCCCGGAAAAATCCTAGAAAAATCCCAGAAAATCCTGGAAAAATCCCAGAAAACTCCAGAAAATCCAGGAAAAATCCTAAAAAATCCCAGAAAATTCCCCAAAAATCCCAGAAAATCCAGGAAAAATCCAGGAAAAATCCTAGAAAATTCTCAAAAAAATCCCAGAAAATCCAGGAAAAATCGCAGAAAATTCCCAAAAAACCCCAGAAAATTCCCAAAAAATCCCAGAAAATTCCCAAAAAATCCCAGAAAATCCAGGAAAAATCCCAGAAAATCCCTCCCAGCCTCTTTCCCAACCCCTTTCCCAAACAATCCCCAATAAATTCCAGAAGGTTCCGGTACCGACGGCGCCGGCGGCGGCGATGGCGGCGGCCTCGGAGAGCACGGCCACGATCCCGGCCCTGACGGCGGCGCCGCTGCGCCCGTTGGCGTCCAGGTGCTGCAGCAGCTGCTGGATCACCAGGTGGGAATGCTGCGGCTGGAAAAATGGGAATACTGGGGAGAAATTCCCGAAAATCTGGGATAATCCCTCGGCTCTGCCCGCAATTCACAAGGGTGCCCAAAATTCCCAATTTTTTTCTCCAGAATTCCTGCAGTTTTTCCTGGCATTCTCACCTTTTTTCCCCCAGGATTTCCCAATCTTTTCCCCAGAATTCCCAAGGTTTTCCCAAAATTCCCACAATTTTTCCAAGAATTCCCAAAGTTTCCCCACTGGAATTCCCACATTTTCCCTGAGAATTCCCAAGGTTTTCCTGCTGAAATTCCCACATTTTTCCCCAAAATTCCCAATTTTTCCCGGTATTCTCACATTTTTTTCCCCCAGGATTTCCCAAGATTTTCCTGAGAATTCCCAAGATTTTCCCAAAATTCCGTTGATTTTCCCAAAATTCTCTTTTTTTTTCCCAGAATTCCTGCATTTTTCCAGGATTTTCCTGGATTTTTCCAGGATCACCAGGTGCGAATGCTGGGGCTGGAAATGGGAATATTCCAGGGAAATCCCGGAATTCTGCCATAATCCCTCGGCTTTGCCCCCAATTCCCAAAGGTTCCCAAAATTCCCACATTTTCCCCGGAATTCCCAAGGTTTTCCCACTGAAATTTCCACATTTTCCACAAAATTCCCAATTTTTTCTTTCCAGAATTCCTGCAGTTTTTCCTGGCATTCTCACTTTTTTTCCCCTTTTTTTCCCCAGGATTCCCAAGATTTTCCCAAAATTCCCTTTTTTCCCCCCGAATTCCTCCATTTTTCCAGAATTCCTGCATTTTCCCAGGATTTCCCAATGTTTCTCCCCAGAATTCCCAAAGTTTTCCCAAAATTTCCAATTTTCCTCAGAATTCCCAAGCGTTCCCAAGATTTCCCGCATTTTTCCTGGAATTCCCAAGGTTTTCCTGCTGAAATTTCCACATTTTTCCCCAAAATTCCCAATTTTTTTTTCCAGAATTCCCCAATGTTTTTCCCCAGAATTCCCAAGGTTTTCCCAAAATTCCCACAATTTTTCCTCAGAATTGGCACCATTTTTCCAAGAATTCCCAAGGTTTTCCTGCTGAAATTTCCACATTTTTCCCCAAAATTCCCAATTTTTCTCCCCAAAATTCCTGCAGGTTTTCCTGGAATCCCTGCATTTTCCCAGGATTTCCCAATCTTTTCCCCAGAATTCCCAAGGTTTTCCCAAAATTCCCACAATTTTTCCTCAGAATTGGCACCATTTTTCCAAGAATTCCCAAAGTTTTCCCACTGCAATTCCCACATTCTTCCTGGAATTCCCAAAGTTTTCCCACTGGAATTCCACAATTTCCCCCAAAATTCACAAATTTTTTCCAGAATTCCCTTTTTTTTCCTGGAATTCCTGCATTTTCCCAGGATTTCCCAAGGTTTTCCCAAAATTCCCACCATTTTTCCTCAGAATTGCCACCATTTTCCCAAGAATTCCCAAAGTTTTCCCACTGGAATTCCCACATTTTTTCCTGGAATTCCCAACATTTTCCCTGAGGTTTCCCTGAGAATTCCCAAGGTTTTCCTGCTGAAATTCCCACATTTTCCCCCAAAATTCCCATCTTTTTTTTCCAGAATTCCTGCATTTTCCCAGGATTTCCCAATCTTTTCCCCCAGAATTCCCAAGATTTTCCCAAAACTCCCTTTTTTCCCCTAAATTCCTCCATTTTTTCCTGGAATTCCTCCATTTTTTCCTGGAATTCCTCCATTTTTCCAGGATTTTCCTGGATTTTTCCAGGATCACCAGGTGGGAATGCTGCGGCTGGAAAAATGGGAATGGTCCAGGGAAATCCCGGAATTCTGGGATTATCCCTCGCCTTTGCCCAAAATTCACAAGGGTTCCCAAAATTCCCAATTTTTTTCCCCAGAATTCCCATTTTTTTTTTCCTGGAAATCCCACATTTTCTCCCAGAATTGCTGAGGTTTTCTCCCCAGAATTCCCACAATTTTTGCCACTGGAATTCCCAAGGTTTTTCCCAAAATTCCCATTTTTTTTTCCTGGAAATCCCACATTTTTCCCCAGAATTCCTGAGATTTTTCCATAATTCCCACGTTTTCTCCAAGAATTCCTGCATTTTTTACCCCCAAGAATTGCTGAGGTTTTCCCACTGAAATTCCAACATTTTTCCCTGGAATTCCTGCATTTTCCCCAGAATTCCCAAGGTTTTCCTGAGAATTCCCAAGGTTTTCCTGCTGAAATTCCCACATTTTCCCCCAAAATTCCCAATTTTTTCCCCCAGAATTCCTGCCATTTTTCCATAAAGAATTCCTGAGGTTTTCCCTGCTCTAATTCCCACTTTTTTTCCCGAAAATTCCCAAGGTTTTCCTGCTGAAATTCCCACATTTTCCCCCAAAATCCCCACTTTTTTCCCTCCAGAATTCCCACTTTTCTCCTAAAATTCCCCAAATTTTTCCCCAAAATTCCCATATTTTCCCCAGAATTCCTGCCATTTTTCCATAAAGAATTCCTGAGGTTTTCCCTGCTCTAATTCCCACATTTTTTCCTGGAATTCCCACGGTTTTCCTGCTGAAATTCCCACATTTTCCCCCAAAATTCCCAATTTTTTTTCCTGTAATTCCCTTTTTCCCCTCAGCATTCCCACTTTTCTCCTAAAATTCCCCAAATTTTTCCCAAAATTCCCATTTTCCCCCATGTTTACCTGGATGGAGAACATGATGATCCGGAAGCAGCCGCGGGCGAAAACCTGCGGCTCCCACAGGGCGTGGCTGTCCAGGTGCCTGCAAACACCCCAAAATCTCATTTTTCACCCCAAAAATCCCATTTTTCACCCCAAAAACCCCCAGGATTTTCCCCAGAAAAATCCCCAATTTTTTCCCCAAAAATCCCATTTTTTTTCCCCAAAAATCCCCTTTTTTTTTCCCCAAAAATCCCATTTTTTCACCCCAAAATCCCTTTTTTTTTTACCCCAAAATTCCATTTTTTCACCCCAAAATCCCCTTTTTTCTCTCCAAAAATCCCGTTTGGCTTCCCCCAAAATCCCATTTTTTTCACCCCCAAAATCCCTAATTTTTTACCCCAAAAACCCCAGGATTTTCCCAGAAAAATCCCCAATTTTTTCCCCAAAAATCCCATTTTTTTACCCCAAAAATCCCATTTTTCTACCCCAAAATCCCATTTTTTTTACCCCAAAAATTCCATTTTTTCACCCCAAAAATCCCCTTTTTTCTTCCCCCAATATCCCATTTTTTCTCCCCAAAATCCCGTTTGGCTTCCCCCAAAATCCCATTTTTCACCCCAAAAACCCCCAGGATTTTCCCCAGAAAAATCCCCAATTTTTCCCCAGAAAAATCCCATTTTTCACCTCAAAAATCCCCAATTTTTCCCCAGAAAAATCCCAAATTTTCGCCCCAAAAATCGCCATTTTTTCGCCCCAAAAATCCCCTTTTTTCTTCCCCCAAAATTCCCTTTTTTCACCCCAAAAAACCCCTTTCTTCTTCCCCCAATATCCCATTTTTTCTCCCCAAAATCCCGTTTGGCTTAAAAATTCCCTTTTTATCCCCAAGATTTTCCCCAGAAAAATCCCCATTTTTTTCCCCAAAAATCCCATTTTTCACCCCAAAAATCCCCAATTTTTCCCCAGAAAAATCCCCAATTTTTCACCCCAAAAATCCCATTTTTATCCCCAAGATTTTCCCCAGAAAAATCCCCAATTTTTTTCCCAAAAATCCCTTTTTTATCCCAAATTTTTTCCCCACAAAAATCCCCAATTTTTCCCCAAAAATCCCCAATTTTTTCCCCCAAAATCCCCATTTTTTTCCCCAAAAAAATCCCCAATTTTTCCCCAGAAAAATCCCCAATTTTTCCCCAGAAAAATCCCCAATTTTTCACCCCAAAAATCCCATTTTTTACCCCAAAATCCCCTTTTTTCTTCCCCCAAAATCCCCTTTTTTCTCGCCAAAATTCCCAATATTTTTCTCCCCAAAGCCCCAATATTTCCCCTTATAAATCTCCATTTTTTTCCTCCAAAAATCCCCAGATTTCTCCCCAAAAATTCCCATTTTTTTCCCCAAAAATCCCCAATTTTTTCCCCAAAAATCCCAAATTTTTTCCCCTAAAAAATCCCAAATTTTTCCCCAAAAATCCCGTTTTTTTCCACAAATCCCCAATTTCTCCCCCAAAATCCCCAATTTTTTCCCCCAAAATCCCCAATTTTCCCCAAAAATCCCCAATTTTTCCCCAAAAATCCCCAATTTTTCCCCCAAAATCCCCAATTTTTTCCCCAAAAATTCCCAAATTTTTTACCCCAAAAATCCCCAATTTTTCACCCCAAAAATCCCCAATTTTTCCCCCAAAAATCCACAACTTTTCCCCAAAAATCCCCAATTTTTTCCCCAAAAATCCCCAATTTTTTCCCATAAATCCCCATATTTTTCCCCAATTTTTTCCCATAAATCCTCATTTTTTCATCGAAAAAATTACAATTTTTTTCCAAAAAAATCCCAATTTTTTTCCCAAATAATCCCAATTTTTCCCCATAAATTCCCATATTTTTCCCCAATTTTTTCCCATAAATCCCCATATTTTTCCCCAATTTTTTCCCATAAATCCTCATTTTTTCATCAAAAAATTACAATTTTTTTTCCAAAAAATCCCATTTTTTCCCATAAATCCCCATATTTTTCCCCACTTTTTTCCCCATAAATCCCCATATTTTCCCCAATTTTTCCCCATAAATCCCCATATTTTTCCCCAATTTTTTCATCAAAAAATTACAATTTTTTTTTCCCAAGAAATCCCTATTTTTTCCCAAATAATCCCAATTTTTCCCCATAAATCCCCATATTTTTCCCCAATTTTTTCCCCATAAATCCCCATATTTTTCCCCAATTTTTTCCCCATAAATCCCCATATTTTTCCCCAATTTTTTCCCATAAATCCCCATATTTTTCCCCATAAATTCCCATATTTTTCCCCAATTTTTTCCCCATAAATCCCCATATTTTTTCCCAATTTTTTCCCATAAATTCCCATATTTTTTCCCAATTTTTTCATCAAAATATTTCAATATTTTTTCCAAAAAAATCCCCATTTTTTTCCCAAGTAATCCCATTTTTTCCCCATTTTTTCCCCATTTTTTCCCCATAAATTCCCAATTTTTTCCCAATTTTTTCCCCATAAAATCCCAATATTTTCCCCAATTTTTCCCCCAATTTTTTCCCCATAAATCCCCAAATTTTTCCCCATTTTTTCCCCCAATTTTTTCCCCATAAATCCCCATATTTTTCCCCAATTTTTTCCCCATAAATCCCCATATTTTTTCCCAATTTTTCCCCATAAATCCCCATATTTTTCCCCATTTTTTCCCCATAAATTCCCATATTTTTTCCCAATTTTTCCCCAATTTTTTCCCATTTTTTCCCATAATTCCAGGCCGTTTCACTGACACGAGGACGGCCCTGAGGGCGTTTTTGATGTTGCTCCGCCAGCTCCCAGGGGCTCCCCAGAAACCCCATTTTTTTCCAAAAATCCCCATTTTTTCTCCATATATCCCCCATATTTTATGCCATAAATTGCCCATTTTTTCTCCCATAAATTGCCCAATTTTTTCCCATAAATCCTCATTTTTTCATCGAAAAAAATTACAATTTTTTTCCAAAAAAATCCCAATTTTTCCCCATAAATCCCCATATTTTTCCCCATTTTTTTCCCCAATTTTTCCCCATAAATCCCCGGATTTTTCCCCAATTTTTTCCCATTTTTCCCATAATCCCGGGCCGTTTCACTGACACGAGCACGGGCCTGAGGGCGTTTTTGATGTTTCCGAACTGGGCCCTCCCCAGCAGCTCCCGCAGGCACCGCTCGGCCAACTCCCAGGGGCTCTCCTGCGCATGCGCATCGGCCGCCGCCGCCGCCTGCAGCGGGGACGGGCAGCGGCTGCGGGAGTGGGGAAAAACCGGGAAACCCGTCAGGGGAATAACGGGAATAGTGGGAATGGGAACGGGAATAATGGGGATAATGGGAATGGCAGCGGGGACGGGCAGCGGCTGCGGGAACGGAAACAACGGGAATGAGAACGGGAATGATAACGGGAATGGGAACGGGAATGGGAACGGGAATAATGGGGATGGCAGCGGGGACGGGCAGCGGCTGCGGGAACGGGGAAAAACCGGGAGTGAGAACGGGAATAATGGGAATGGGAACGGGAATAATGGGAATGGCAGCGGGGACGGGCAGCGGCTGCGGGGAATAATGGAAATAACGGGAATGATAACGGGAATAATGGGAACGGGAATGGCAGCGGGGACGGGCAGCGGCTGCGGGGAATAACGGGAATGAGAACGGGAATGGGAACGGGAATGGGAACGGGAATGATGGGAATGGGAATAATGGGGATGGCAGCGGGGACGGGCAGCGGCTGCGGGGAATAACGGGAGTGAGAACGGGAATGATAACGGGAATGATAACGGGAATGATAACGGGAATGATAATGGGAATGATAACGGGAATGATAACGGGAATGATAACGGGAATAATGGGAATAATGGGAATGGCAGTGGGGACGGGCAGCGGCTGCGGGAACGGAAACGACCGGAGTGAGAACGGCAATGGGAACGGGAATAATGGGAATGGCAGCGGGACGGGCAGCGGCTGCGGGAGATAATGGCAGTGAGAACGGGAATGGGAACGGGAATGATAACGGGAATGGGAACGGGAATGATAGCGGGAATGATAACGGGAATAATGGGAATGGCAGCGGGGACGGGCAGCGGCTGCGGGGAACGGAAACGACGGGAGTGAGAACGGGAATGGGAACGGGAATGGGAACAGGAATGGGAACGGGAATGATAGCGGGAATGGGAACGGGAATAATGGGAATGGCAGCAGGGACGGGCAGCGGCTGCGGGAGCGGGGAACGGAAACAACGGGAGTGAGAACGGGAGTGATAGTGGGAATGGGAACGGGAATGGGAATGGGAATGATAACGGGAATAATGGGAATGGGGAAAACGGGAATGACGGGAATAGTGGGAATAATGGGAATGGCAGCGGGGACGGGGAGCGGCTGCGGGAACGGGGAAACACCGGGAAAGCGGTCAGGGGAATAACAATGGGAATGGGAACGGGAATGATAACGGGAATAATGGGAATAATGGGAACAATGGGAATAAGGGAAGTAACGGGAATAGGAATGGGGAAAATGGGAATAACGGGAATAACGGGAATGGCAGTGGGGACGCGGAGCGGCTGTACAGAGATGCGTTATCCCCGTGCACTATCCCCGTGCGTTATCCCGGTGTGTTATCCCCGTGTGTTATCTCTGTGTAATTCCTGTGCGTTATCCCCATGCATTATCCCCGTGCGTTATCCCCGTGCATTATCCCCGTGTGTTATCCCCGTGCGTTATCCCTGTGCGTTATCCCCATGTAATTCCCGTGCGTTATCCCGGTGCGTTATCCCGGTGCATTATCCCCGGTGCATTATCCCCGGTGTGCTATTCCCATGCATTATCCCCGTGCATTATCCCTGTGCGTTATCCTTGTGTGTTATCCTGGTGAGTTATCCTCGTGCATTATTCTGGTGCATTATCCCCATGTAATTCCTGTGCATTATCCCGGTGCGTTATCCCTGTGCATTATCCCGGTGCGTTATCCCCGTGCGTTATCCCCGTGCGTTATTTCCATGTGTTATTTCCGTGCGTTATCCCAGTGCATTATCCCAGTGCGTTATCCCGGTGCATTATCCTGGTGCGTTATCCCCGCGCATTATCGGCCTGCGTTATCGCCCTGCGTTATCCCCGTGCATTATCCCCATGCGTTATCCCCGTGCGTTATCCCCGTGTGTTATCTCTGTGTAATTCCCGTGTGTTATCCCCGTGCGTTATCCCGGTGCGTTATCCCGGTGCGTTATCCCCGTGCATTATCCCCGTGCGTTATCCCGGTGCGTTATCCCGGTGCGTTATCCCCGTGCATTATCCCTGTGCCTTATCCCCATGTAATTCCCGTGCATTATCCCGGTGCATTATCCCCGTGCGTTATCCCGGTGCATTATCCCCGTGCGTTATCCCGGTGCGTTATCCCCGTGCGTTATTTCCATGCGTTATTTCCATGCGTTATCCCGTGCGTTATCCCGGTGCGTTATCCCCACGCGTTATCCCCGCGCATTATCGGCCTGCGTTATCGGCCTGCGTTATCACCCTGCGTTATCCCGGTGCGTTATCCCCGTGCGTTATCCCCATGTGTTATCCCCATGTGTTATCCTGGTGCGTTATCCCCGGTGCATTATCTCGGTGCGTTATTCTCGTACTATCCCGGTGCGTTATCCTGGTGCATTATCCCTGTGTGTTATCCCCGTGCGTTTTTCCATGCATTATTTCCATGCGTTATCCCCGTGCGTTATCCCCGTGCATTATCCCGGTGCGTTATCCCCGTGCGTTATCGGCCTGCGTTATCAGCCTGCGTTATCGCCCTGTGTTATCCCCGTGCGTTATCCCCGTGCATTATCCCCATGCGTTATCCTCCTGCGCTATCCCCGTGTAATTCCTGTGCGTTATCCCCGTGCGTTATCCCTGTGTAATTCCTGTGCGTTATCCCCATGCGTTATCCCCATACATTATCCCTGTGCGTTATCCCAGTGCGTTATCCCCGTGCGTTATCCCGGTGCATTATCCCCGTGTGTTATCCCCGTGCGTTATCCCCGTGCCTTATCCCCATGTAATTCCCGTGCGTTATCCCAGTGCGTTATCCCCCGCCCCGCGCACCTGTGGGCGTGCTGGAGGTTGAAGAGCAGCGAGGGCACGATCTTGTCCATGTGCTGCGGCTCCCAGATGTTGGCCTGCAGCTCGTCGTTCACCGTCTTGCGCACCACGCCCTGCAGGCCCCGGATCCCCGACATCCGGATCCTGGAAATCCGGAAAATCCGGGAATTCCATGGGAATCCCAAATCCCATCCCGATCCCGCACCACGCCCTGCAGGCCCCGGATCCCCGACATCCGGATCCTGGAATTCCAGAATATCCGGGAATTGGGAATTTCCCAAACCCAAATCCCATCCCGATCCCGCACCACGCCCTGCAGGCCCCGGATCCCCGACATCCGGATCCTGCAATCCAGAAAATCCGGGAATTCCATGGGAATCCCAAATCCCTTCCTGATCCTGTTCCACGCCCTGCAGGCCCGGATCCCCGACATCCGGATCCTGCAATTGGGAAAATCCGGGAATTCCATGGGAATCCCAAATCCCATCCCGATCCCGCACCGCGCCCTGCAGGCCCCGGATCCCCGACATCCGGATCCTGGAATTCCGGAAAATTCCGGGAATTCCATGGGAATGATAAATGATCCCAAACCCCTTCCTGATCCTGTTCCACACCCTGCAGGCCCCGGATCCCCGACATCCGGATCCTGCAATTCCGGAAAATCCGGGAATTCCATGGGAATCCCAAATCCCATCCCGATCCCGCACCACGCCCTGCAGGCCCCGGATCCCCGACATCCGGATCCTGGAATTGGGAAAATCCGGGAATTCCATGGGAATCCCAAATCCCATCCCGATCCCGCACCACGCCCTGCAGGCCCCGGATCCCCGACATCCGGATCCTGGAATTGGGAAAATGCAGGAATTCCATGGGAATCCCAAATCCCTTCCTGATCCCGCACCACGCCCTGCAGGCCCCGGATCCCCGACATCCGGATCCTGGAATTGGGAAAATCCGGGAATTCCATGGGAATCCCAAATCCCATCCCGATCCCGCACCACGCCCTGCAGGCCCCGGATCCCCGACATCCGGATCCTGCAATTGGGAAAATCCGGGAATTCCATGGGAATCCCAAATCCCTTCCTGATCCTGTTCCACACCCTGCAGGCCCCGGATCCCCGACATCCGGATCCTGGAATTGGGAAAATCCGGGAATTCCATGGGAATCCCAAATCCCATCCCGATCCCGCACTGTGCCCTGCAGGCCCCGGATCCCCGACATCCGGATCCTGGAATTGGGAAAATCCGGGAATTCCATGGGAATGATAAATGATCCCAAATCCCATCCTGATCCTGTTCCGCGCCCTGCAGGCCCCGGATCCCCGACATCCGGATCCTGGAAATCCAGAAAATCCGGGAATTCCATGGGAATCCCAAATCCCATCCCGATCCCGCACCACGCCCTGCAGGCCCCGGATCCCCGACATCCGGATCCTGCAATTGGGAAAATCCGGGAATTCCATGGGAATCCCAAATCCCATCCCGATCCCGCACCACGCCCTGCAGGCCCCGGATCCCCGACATCCGGATCCTGCAATTGGGAAAATCCGGGAATTCCATGGGAATCCCAAATCCCATCCCGATCCCGCACCACGCCCTGCAGGCCCCGGATCCCCGACATCCGGATCCTGGAATTCCATGGGAATGATAAATGATCCCAAATCCCATCCCGATCCCGCACCACGCCCTGCAGGCCCCGGATCCCCGACATCCGGATCCTGCAAATCCGGGAATTCCATGGGAATCCCAAATCCCATCCCGATCCCGCACCACGCCCTGCAGGCCCCGGATCCCCGACATCCGGATCCTGCAAATCCAGAAAATCCGGGAATTCCATGGGAATCCCAAATCCCATCCCGATCCCGCACCACGCCCTGCAGGCCCCGGATCCCCGACATCCGGATCCTGGAATTGGGAAAATCCGGGAATTGGGAATTTCCCAAACCCAAATCCCATCCCGATCCCGCACCACGCCCTGCAGGCCCCGGATCCCCGACATCCGGATCCTGGAATTGGGAAAATCCGGGAATTCCATGGGAATCCCAAACCCCTTCCTGATCCTGTTCCACGCCCTGCAGGCCCCGGATCCCCGACATCCGGATCCTGGAATTCCATGGGAATGATAAATGATCCCAAATCCCATCCCGATCCCGCACCACGCCCTGCAGGCCCCGGATCCCCGACATCCGGATCCTGCAAATCCAGAAAATCCGGGAATAGGGATTTACCCAATCCTAAATCCCATCCCGATCCCACACCACGGCCTTTTTCCCCATTATTCCCCATGTGTTTCCCCCATTTTTCCTGGGGTTTCCTCCGTTTTTCCCTGTAATTTTTCCCATTCTTTTTCCACCTTTTTCCCCCAATTTTCCTGATTTTTTTTTCCAATTTTCTCCATTTTTCCCGTTATTTTTCCCATTGTTTTCCCCCTTGTCTCCTCCATTTTTTCCTGGTAGTTTCCCCCATTTTTCCCCCTTTTTTCCCATTATTCCCCCCATTTTTCCCCATTTTTTTCCCACGTATTTCCCCCAATTTTCCTGATTTTTTTTTCCAATTTTCTCCATTTTTCCCCCTTTTTCTCATTATTTTCCCCATTGTGTTTCCCTGATTTTTCTCATTGTTTTCCCCATTTTTCCCCATTTTTTTCCCACGTATTTCCCCCAATTTTCCTGATTTTTTTTTCCAATTTTCCCCCATTTTTCCCGTTATTTTTCCCATTGTTTTCCCCCTTGTCTCCTCCATTTTTCCTGGTAATTTCTCCCATTTTTCTCATTGTTTTCCCCATTGTTTCCCCCATTTTTCCCCACTGTTTTTCCACGTTTTTCCCTTGCAATTTTCCCACTATTTTTTTCCATTTTTTCCCCATTTTTCCTGGTAGTTTTCCCCATTTTTCTCATTGTTTTCCCCATTTTTTTCCCACGTATTTCCCCCAATTTTCCTGATTTTTTTTTCCAATTTTCCCCCATTTTTCCCGTTATTTTTCCCATTGTTTTCCCCCTTGTCTCCTCCATTTTTTCCTGGTAGTTTCCCCCATTTTTCCCCATTGTTTTCCCACGTATTTTCCCCCTCAATTTTCCCAGTATTTTTTTCCACTTTTCCCCATTTTTCCTGGTAATTTTCCCCATTTTTCTCATTGTTTTCTCCATTGGTTTCCCCACGTATTTCCCCCATTTTTCCTGACGTTTTTTTTCCAATTTTCTCCATTTTTCCCGTTATTTTTCCCATTGTTTCCCCCTTGTCTCCCTCCATTTTTTCCTGGTAGTTTCCCTCATTTTTCCCATTGTTTTCCCCATTTTTCCTGGTAGTTTCCCCCACGTATTTCCCCCAATTTTCCTGATTTTTTTTTTCAATTTTTCCCATTTTTCCTGGTAGTTTTTCCCATGTGTTTCCCCCTTGTCTCCTCCATTTTTCCTGGTAATTTCTCCCATTTTTCTCATTGTTTTCCCCATTGTTTCCCCCATTGTTCTCATTCTTTTCCCCCTTTTCTCCTCCAATTTTCCTGGTAGTTTCCCCCATTGTTTCCCCATTTTTCCCATTGTTTTCCCCATCATTTCCCCCCATTTTTCCCCATTGTTTTCCCACGTATTTCCCCCAATTTTCCTGGTTTTTTTTTCCAATTTTCTCCATTTCTTTCCCACGTATTTCCCCCAATTTTCCTGATATTTTTTTCCAATTTTCTCCATTTTTCCCGTTGTTTTTCCCACTGTTTCCCCCCTCACCTGTCCCTGACGTCGGGGTCGCCGTGGTCGGAGTGGCACATCTCGCTGAAGCGCGACACGAAGAAGTCGTAGCTGCGGTGGTACGAGGGCGTGTCCTCCTCGATGTTGGCAAACTTCACAAACTGGGAAAAAAAACGGGGTGGAAAAATGGGAATTCCCATCGGGATGGCCGGGAAAATCCCCAGGAAAATCGCCCCAAAAATCGCCCCAAAAATTCCACCCAAAATTGGGAATTTTCAGGTTTATTGGGAAAAAAATAGCTGGAAAAATGGCTGTGAAAATCACCCTGAGAACGGCCCCAAAAATCACCCGGAATTCCACCCAAAATTGGGAATTCTGAGGTTTTTAGAAAAAAATCACCCCCAAAAATCGTCAGAAAAATCGCTCCAAAAATCACCCGGAATTCCGCCCTAAATTGGGAATTTTTGGTTTTTCCAAGGAAAAATTTCCCCCCCAAAAAAATCACCCTGAAAATCACCCAGAATTCTGCCCTAAATTGGGCATTTTCTGGTTTTTCAGGAAAAATTACTCCAAAAATCACCCCAAAAAATCACCTAGAATTCTGCCCTAAATTAGGAATTTTCAGGTTTTGGGGAAAAAAATTGCCGGAAAAATGGTGGTGAAAATCATCCTGAGAACGGCCCCAAAAATCACCCGGAATTCCACCCAAAATTGGGAATTTTCATGTTTATTGGGAAAAAAATAGCTGGAAAAATGGCTGTGAAAATCACCCTGAGAACGGCCCCAAAAATCGCCAAAAATTCCACCCAAAATTGGGAATTTTCAGGTTTATTGGGAAAAAAATAGCTGGAAAAATGGCTGTGAAAATCAGCCTGAGAACGGCCCCAAAAATCGCCCGGAATTCCACCCAAAATTGGGAATTTTCAGGTTTATTGGGAAAAAAATAGCTGGAAAAATGGCTGTGAAAATCACCTGAGAACAGCCCCAAAAATTGCCAAAAATTCCACCCAAAATTGGGAATTTTCAGATTTATTGGGAAAAAAATAGCTGGAAAAATGGCTGTGAAAATCAGCCTGAGAACAGCCCCAAAAATTGCCAAAAATTCCACCCAAAATTAGGAATTTTCAGGTTTATTGGGAAAAAAATAGCTGGAAAAATGGCTGTGAAAATCAGCCTGAGAACAGCCCAAAAATTGCCAAAAATTCCACCAAAATTAGGAATTTTCAGGTTTATTGGGAAAAAAATAGCTGGAAAAATGGCAGTGAAAATCAGCCTGAGAACGGCCCCAAAAATCACCCGGAATTCCACCCAAAATTGGGAATTTTCAGGTTTATTGGGAAAAAATAGCTGGAAAAATGGCTGTGAAAATCACCCTGAGAACGGCCCCAAAAATTGCCAAAAATTCCACCCAAAATTGGGAATTTTCAGGTTTATTGGGAAAAAAATAGCTGGAAAAATGGCTGTGAAAATCACCCTGAGAACGGCCCCAAAAATCACCCGGAATTCCACCCAAAATTGGGAATTTTCAGGTTTATTGGGAAAAAAAAGCTGGAAAAATGGCTGTGAAAATCACCCTGAGAACGGCCCCAAAAATCACCCAGAATTCCACCCAAAATTGGGAATTTTCAGGTTTATTGGGAAAAAAATAGCTGCAAAAATGACCATGAAAATCACCCTGAAATTGGCCCCAAAAATCACCCGGAATTCCACCCAAAATTGGGAATTCTGAGGTTTTTAGAAAAAAATCACCCCCAAAAATCGTCAGAAAAATCGCTCCAAAAATCACCCGGAATTCCGCCCTAAATTGGGAATTTTCAGTTTTTCCAAGGAAAAATTTCCCCCCAAAAAAAATCACCCTGAAAATCACCCAGAATTCTGCCCTAAATTGGGAATTCGGGGATATTTGGGAAAAAGAATCACCCTAATAAATTGCCCGGAATTCTTCTCTAAATTGGGAATTTTTCCGGTTTTTAAGGGAAAATTTCCCCTAAAAATCACCCTGAAAATCACCCAGAATTCTGCCCTAAATTGGGAATTTTCAGGATTTTTTTGGGGAAAAAGAGCTGCAAAAATGACCATGAAAATCACCCTGAAATTTGCCCCAAAAATTGCCCAGAAATCTGCCCTAAAATAGGAAATTTTCAGGTTTTTCAAGAAACAATTTCCCCAAAAAAATCACCCTTAAAATTGCCCAGAATTCTGCCCTAGATTGGGAATTTTCAGTTTTTCCAAGGAAAAATTTCCCCCAAAAAAATCACCCTGAAAAATCACCCAGAATTCTGCCCAAAATTGGGAATTTTCAGGTTTATTGGGGAAAAAATAGCTGGAAAAATGGCTGTGAGAATCACCCTGAGAACGGCCCCAAAAATCACCCGGAATTCCACCCAAAATTGGGAATTTTCAGGTTTATTGGGAAAAAATAGCTGGAAAAATGGCTGTGAGAATCACCCTGAGAACGGCCCCAAAAATTGCCAAAAATTCTGCCCTAAATTGGGAATTTTCAGGTTTTTAAAAAAAAAATTTCCCCCAAAAATCACCCTGAAAATCACCGGAATTCTGCCATATTTGGGAAAAAAAATCACCCTGAAAAATTGCCCAGAATTCTGCCATAAATCGGGAATTTTCTGGGTTTTCCAAGGAAAAATTGCCCCAAAAATCAGCCTGAAAATCACCCAGAATTCTGCCCTAAATTGGGAATTTTCAGGTTTTTGGGAAAAAAGAGCTGCAAAAATGACCATGAAAATCACCCTGAAATTTGCCCCAAAAATTGCCCAGAAATCTGCCCTAAAATAGGAAATTTTCAGTTCTTTTTAAGAAAAAAATTGCCCAAAAAATCACCCCAAAAATTGCCCGGAATTCTGCCCTAAAATGGGAATTTTCAGGTTTTCCCTATTTTTCCCCAGGAATTTCCCATTTCCCCCCCCCCCATTTTTCTCTCAGGAATTCCCATATTTTCCCCCATTTTTTCCCAGTAATTCTCCAATTTTTCCCCAGGAATTCTCCCATTTCCCCCCCTCCATTTTTCTTCCAAGAAATTTCAATTTTTTCTCATTTTTTTCCCCTGTTTTTCCCCCAGGAATTCTCCAATTTTCCCCAGTTTTTTCCCCATTTTCCCCCATTTTTTTCCCATTTTTTCCTCAATTTTTACCCATATTTTTCCATAATTTTTAGCAATTTTTCCCCCATTTTTTCCCCATTTTTCCCCATTTCTCACGGAGTTGGTGCCCAGGATCTGCAGGTCGGGCTTGTCGGACTCGAGAGCAGAAATTCCCCAATTTTTCCCCCCTTTTCCCCCCATTTTTTCCCCATTTTTCCCCAGTTTTATTCCACAGCTTTTTTGCCATTTTTGCCCATTTTTTCCCCATTTTTCCCCATTTTTTTCCCATTTTTCCCCATTTTCCCCCATTTTCTCACGGAGTTGGTGCCCAGGATCTGCAGGTTGGGCTTGTTGGACTCGAGAGTAGAAATTCCCCATTTTCCCCCATTTTTTGCCCATTGTTTATCAATTTTCCCCCCATTTTTTCCTCCATTTCTACCCATATTTTTCCATAATTTTTAGCCATTTTCCCCCATTTTTGCCCATTTTCCCCCATTTTCTCACACAGTTTGTCCCCAGGATCTGCAGGTCGGGCTTGTCGGACTCGAGAGCAGAAATCCCCCAATTTTTCCCCATTTTTTTTCCATTTTTTCCTCCATTTATACCCATATTTTCCCATAGTTTTTAGCCATTTTTTCCCCATTTTTTCCCCCATTTTTCCCCAATTTTCCCCATTTTCTCACTCACAGAGTTTGTGCCAGGATCTGCAGGTCGGGCTTGTCGGACTCGAGAGCAGAAATTCCCCATTTTCCCCCATTTTTTGCCCATTTTTCCCCCATTTTTTCCCCCATATTTTTCCATAATTTTTAGCCATTTTTCCCCATTTTTTCCCCATTTTTTTCCCATTTTTCCCCATTTTCTCACAGAGTTTGTGCCAGGATCTGCAGGTCGGGCTTGTCCGACTTGAGAGCAGAAATTCCCCAATTTTTCCCCATTTTTTTCCCATTTTTACCTCCATTTCTACCCATATTTTTCCATAATTTTTTGCCATTTTTTCTGCAGTTTTTTCCAATTTTTGCCCATTTTTCCCCCATTTTTTCCCATTTTTCCCCATTTTTGCCCATTTTCTCACAGAGTTTGTCCCCAGGATCTGCAGGTCGGGCTTGTCGGACTCGAGAGCAGAAATTCCCCATTTTCCCCCATTTTTTTCCCATTTTTTCCCCCATTTCTACCATATCTTTCCATAATTTTTTGCCATTTTTTCCCCATTTTTGCCCCATTTTTCCCCATTTTCCCCCATTTTCTCACAGAGTTTGTCCCCAGGATCTGCAGGTCGGGCTTGTCGGACTCGAGAGCAGAAATTCCCCATTTTCCCCCCATTTTTAACCCATTTTTTCCACCATTTCTACCCATATCTTTCCATAATTTTTTGCCATTTTTCCCCCATTTTTTTCCCCATTTTTCCCCATTTTCCCCCATTTCTCACAGAGTTGGTGCCCAGGATCTGGAGGTCGGGCTTGTCGGACTCAAGAGCAGAAATTCCCCAATTTTTTCCCCATTTTTTTCCCATGTTTACCTCCATTTCTAACCAAATTTTTCGATAATTTTTAGCCATTTTTTCCGCAGTTTTTTCCCCATTTTTCCCCATTTTTTCCACAGTTTTTTTCCATATTTTTCCCCATTTTCCCCGTTTTCTTGCTCACGGAGTTGGTGCCCAGGATCTGCAGGTCGGGCTTGTCGGACTCGAGAGCAGAAATTCCCCAATTTTTCCCCCATTTTTTACCCATTTTTCCCTCCATTTATACCCATATTTTCCTATAGTTTTTAGCCATTTTTCCCCCATTTTTTTTCCCATTTTTCCCCATTTTTCCCCATTTTTCCCCATTTTCCCGCTCACGGAGTTTGTTCCCAGGATCTGCAGGTCGGGCTTGTCGGACTCAAGAGCAGAAATTCCCCAATTTTTCCCCCATTTTTTCCCCATTTTTTCCTCAATTTTCACCCATATTTTCCCATAATTTTTAGCCATTTTTTCCCCATTTTTGGCCCATTTTTCCCCATTTTTGCCCATTTCTCACAGAGTTGGTGCCCAGGATCTGCAGGTCGGGCTTGTCGGACTCGAGAGCAGAAATTCCCCAATTTTTCCCCCAATTTTTCCCCATTTTTTATCAGTTTTCCCCCCATTTTTTTCCCTGTTCTTTCCCCATTTTTTCCATAGTTTTTTCCATTTTTGCCCATTTTTCCCCCATTTCTCACAGAGTTGGTGCCCAGGATCTGCAGGTCGGGCTTGTCGGACTCGAGAGCAGAAATTCCCCAATTTTTCCCCATTTTTTATCAATTTTCCCCCCATTTTTTCCCTGTTCTTTCCCCATTTTTTCCACAGTTTTTTTCCCCATTTTTTTCCCATTTTTCCCCATTTTCCCCCATTTCTCGCTCACGGAGTTTGTGCCCAGGATCTGCAGGTCGGGCTTGTCGGACTCGAGCAGTTTGGCCACCATGGTGAGGAAGCTCTCCACGAACAGGTTGATGCTCTGGCAGTGGCACGCCAGCAACAGCTGGTCCAGGGCTTCCATGGCCACACGCACTGACCTGGAACGGGATAAATTATCCCGGGATAAACCACGTCCCAGGGTCAGTTATCCTGGGATAAACCACGTCCCATGGTCAGTTATCCCGGGATAAATCCTGTCCTGGGATGGGTTATCCTGGGATAAACCACGTCCCATGGTCAGTTATCCTGGGATAAATCCTGGCCTGGGATGGGTTATCCTGGGATAAACCACATCCCATGGTCAGTTATCCCGGGATAAATCCCAGTTATCCCAGCATGGCCAGCAACAGCTGGTCCAGGGCCTCCATGGCCACACGGACTGACCTGGAACGGGATAAATTATCCCGGGATAAACCACGTCCCAGGGTCAGTTATCCTGGGATAAACCACGCCCCAGGGTCAGTTATCCCGGGATAAATCCCAGTTATCCCAGCATGGCCAGCAACAGCTGGTCCAGGGCCTCCATGGCCACCCGGACTGACCTGGGACAGGAACGGGATGGGTTATCCTGGGATAAACCATGTCCGATAGTCAGTTATCCTGGGATAAACCACGTCCCATGGTCAGTTATCCCGGGATAAATCCCAGTTATCCCAGCATGGCCAGCAACAGCTGGTCCAGGGCTTCCATGGCCACCCGGACTGACCTGGAACGGGATGGGTTATCCTGGGATAAATTATACAATGGGATGGGTTATCCTGGGATAAACCACGTCCCATGGTCAGTTATCCCGGGATAAATCCTGGCCTGGGATGGGTTATCCTGGGATAAATCCTGGCCTGGGATGGGTTATCCTGGGATAAACCACGTCCCATGGTCAGTTATCCCGGGATAAATCCTGTCCTGGGATGGGTTATCCTGGGATAAACCACGTCCCATGGTCAGTTATCCTGGGATAAATCCTGGCCTGGGATGGGTTATCCTGGATAAATTATACCCCATGGTCAGTTATCCTGGGATAAATCCTGTCCTGGGATGGGTTATCCTGGATAAATCCTGTCCTGGGATGGGTTATCCTGGGATAAACCACGTCCCAGGGTCAGTTATCCCGGGATAAATCCCAGTTATCCCAGCATGGCCAGCAGCAGCTGGTCCAGGGCTTCCATGGCCACCCGGACTGACCTGGAACGGGATAAATTATCCCGGGATAAATTATACCCCATGGTCAGTTATCCCGGGATAAACC